>NC_060140.1:411832882-412134848 GCF_021461385.2 Schistocerca piceifrons
CCGAGTTGACCTGATCTTGTATGGTAAACTTCTGCCAGTAAAAAGTTTCAAAAATAAATTCTTACTTGACATGTGACTGTATACACGACCTAAAAATCGGAATTTCTCTGAGCAAGTACCGAGTGAACAGTGGATTTGCACGTCTGTGTGTCAAAACCCATTGACTCAAGACGGAAAATGCAGTGCTGACTGTACATATTTTGTAATTGTAGCAGACATAGTGCTGAATGTTTCCATATATTCTTCTGTTGTTTCTGCAGATTTTTATTGCAATAAACATTATGTATTTTGATCTGTGTTATTTTGATCTGCGTTATTTTGATCTGTGTTGTTGTACTTTCTCAAAATAAACTTTATATTTCTGCAATACGTAACACAGAAAAAAACGCTGTTTTAGCAGCACCAGTCTGTAACTGCACAGATTCAACTGTCTTCGTCCAGCAAAATAAAAATAGTAGCGCTATTTTTTCGAAGATAAAATGAGTAGTTGTCTAATAACTGTTACAAAAGTATGCAAAATGGCGTTTTACGTCACTTACACTGCATATACACTCCTGGAAATGGAAAAAAGAACACATTGAGACCGGTGTGTCAGACCCACCATACTTGCTCCGGACACTGCGAGAGGGCTGTACAAGCAATGATCACACGCACGGCACAGCGGACACACCAGGAACCGCGGTGTTGGCCGTCGAATGGCGCTAGCTGCGCAGCATTTGTGCACCGCCGCCGTCAGTGTCAGCCAGTTTGCCGTGGCATACGGAGCTCCATCGCAGTCTTTAACACTGGTAGCATGCCGCGACAGCGTTGACGTGAACCGTATGTGCAGTTGACGGACTTTGAGCGAGGGCGTATAGTGGGCATGCGGGAGGCCGGGTGGACACACCGCCGAATTGCTCAACACGTGGGGCGTGAGGTCTCCACAGTACATCGATGTTGTCGCCAGTGGTCGGCGGAAGGTACACGTGCCCGTCGACCTGGGACCGAACCGCAGTGACGCACGGATGCACGCCAAAACCGTAGGATCCTACGCAGTGCCGTAGGGGACCGCACCGCCACTTCCCAGCAAATTAGGGACACTGTTGCTCCTGGGGTATCGGCGAGGACCATTCGCAACCGTCTCCATGAAGCTGGGCTACGGTCCCGCACACCGTTAGGCCGTCTTCCGCTCACGCCCCAACATCGTGCAGCCCGCCTCCAGTGGTGTCGCGACAGGCGTGAATGGAGGGACGAATGGAGACGTATCGTCTTCAGCGATGAGAGTCGCTTCTGCCTTGGTGCCAATGATGGTCGTATGCGTGTTTGGCGTCGTGCAGGTGAGCGCCACAATCAGGACTGCATACGACCGAGGCACACAGGGCCAACACCCGGCATCATGGTGTGGGGAGCGATCTCCTACACCGGCCGTACACCACTGGTGATCGTCGAGGGGACACTGAATAGTGCACGGTACATCCAAACCGTCATCGAACCCATCGTTCTACCATTCCTCGACCGGCAAGGGAACTTGCTGTTCCAACAGGACAATGCACGTCCGCATGTATCCCGTGCAATCCAACGTGCTCTAGAAGGTGTAAGTCAACTACCCTGGCCAGCAAGGTCTCCGGATCTGTCCCCCATTGAGTATGTTTGGGACTGGATGAAGCGTCGTCTCACGCGGTCTGCACGTCCAGCACGAACGCTGGTCCAACTGAGGCGCCAGGTGGAAATGGCATGGCAAGCCATTCCACAGGACTACATCCAGCATCTCTACGATCGTCTCCATGGGAGAATAGCAGCCTGCATTGCTGCGAAAGGTGGATATACACTGTACTAGTGCCGACATTGTGCATGCTCTGTTGCCTGTGTCTATGTGCCTGTGGTTCTGTCAGTGTGATCATGTGTTGTATCTGACCCCAGGAATGTGTCAATAAAGTTTCCCCTTCCTGGGACAATGAATTCACGGTGTTCTTATTTCAATTTCCAGGAGTGTATTAACAAAGCTCAAAAAGGTAAGCATAAAATAGGTAAGCAAATAGTTAAGCATAATGCATCCAGAACACAGTACACTTTAGTTATATTAATAGCAAATTCCCATTCCACACACATTTCTCGGTGAAGCACACGCCATTTGTTCGACAATATGTCAACATAAACATTAATTGAACGTTTTCTCTATGAAACTGCTCATGTAGATAAGAACCATTGACGTGTACTATATATAGCTAACTCTGCGCTGAATCTGCGATTCCCTTTCTCTACTTTTAAAATGAATGTAACTCTTAATGAAATAATAAAATATGATTGTAGCACACGAAAGCAAACATGACCCACAAATCCGCACATCAAGCTACCATAACCTCCAGGATGGCGCATCGTACATTGTCATGGCTGAACGGCAAAATGTATCACTTATTTACTCTGTACTGGGAAGATATATCGCTCTCTTTCTTCGATATGTTAGCTATATTTCCTACACAGTAAGCTATGACCTAAAACCAGTCAAACTACTTTCTTCACTGCAAGCTTTTCAAAATATATCTGGTGGTTGATTTATTTGCTACGTATCAGAATACGTATGGTCAATAATGAAAACAAAGCCAGTTCACTATAAGGATGTGATATCAGACTATAAGATGCGGAAATATCACTTTTTTTACCGAATAGTTTCCTGATAACCGAACGGGTAGACTGCGAAGCAGAGAACACGCGTGGATCCCAGAACAGAGGTTTCAACAGAGGTTTCTATTGTTTTACAAGAGAAGCTAACTACAGAGACAGATGTAGCTCTTCATTATCTCGCATTCTGCACTTCATATTAAAAGTGCAGCGCACCACGTGAATGTCTCCACCTCCCGCCGCTTCAGTGCGACACTCGTGGCTACAAAAAGACGTGGGGCGCACCATGAAGCGAGGCGTCTCCGTGACGCTACCTCTGTGTGATTTACTTCATTTCTTAACATAGAGGTGGCTTATAACATCGCCACATCACCGACAGACGGCAGTAGCGCGCCATTTCTGTGTGAACTGGGCGTTACTTTCCTGATGCCTGCTGATGGAAGTCAGTATTGCTCAGCTGCTTATTTGCTGATGGTAGTTTCGTGACGCAACAATTGCTCACCATACTCAACTGTTCTGTCAAGTGCTTTTCAGTTCCATGAGTCATCGACGTTTTGTGATTTTTCTCGCTATTATGGATACTTATGTACAGTGTAACAATAAGAATTTTGTAAAATAGACTGAGCATCTTGAGATACTCAGCTTGCGGAGTATCAATGTAGATGTAGATGTAGATGTATTATTCTGAGAATAGTCTGCGACATAGATACATTACAAGTGCATCCCTCGCATTTATGCTTTCCTATACTGTGCACGTGTCAGAGGAAAATATTTGTAAAACAGGAAAGAATAATTAAGTTAATGAAACAAAACACGTGTATTCAGGGGATTCTTTGATGACACTGATCATTATTTAATCTGCAGTGAAATTGGGATTGCGAGGCCGAAAGTGCAGGAGGTCAGGTCCATATGTAGGAGGATAAGAGTGGAGAAACTTCAGGATAAGGAAATCAGGCACAAGTACATAACAGCGATCTCAGAAAGGTACCAGTTAGTTGAATGTCGTCAATTACAGTCATTGGAAAAGGAATGGACAAGGTACAGGGACACAGTACTAGAAGTGGCTAAAGAATGTCTTGGAAAAGTAGTGTGTAAAAGTAGGAGGAAGCAAACAGCTTGGTGGAATGACACAGTCGAGGCAGCCTGTAAAAGGGAAAAGAAGGCGTATAAAAAATGGCTACGTACTAGAACTCAGGTAGACAGAGAAAGTTATGTTGAAGAAAGAAACAAAGCCAAATAGATAATTGCAGCATCCAAGAAGAAATCTTGGGAAGACTTTGGAAACAGGTTGGAGACATTGGGTCAAGCTGCTGGAAAACCATTCTGGAGTGTAATTATCAGTCTTCGAAAGGGAGGTAAGAAGGAAATGACAAGTATTTTGGACAGGTCAGGAAAACTGCTGGTGAATCCTGTGGATGCCTTGGGCAGATGGAGGGAATATTTTGAAGAGTTGCTCAATGTAGGTGAAAATACGATTAGTAATGTTTCAGATTTCGAGGTAGAATGGGATAGGAATGATGATGGAAATAGGATCACGTTTGAGGAAGTGGAGAAAATGGTCAATAGATTGCAGTGCAATAAAGCAGCTGGGGTGGATGAAATTAAGTCGGAACTCATCAAGTACAGTGAAATGTCAGGTCTTAAATGGCTACACAGGATACTTGAAATGGGCTGGGAGTCGGGACAGGTTCCATCAGACTGGACAAAAGCAGTAATCACACCAATCTTTAAACGTGGAAACAGAAAAGATTGTAACAACTACAGAGGTATCTCTTTAATCAGCGTTGTGGGTAAAATCTTCTCAGGTATTGTTGAAAGGAAAGTGCGAGTATTAGTTGAGGAGCAATTGGATGAAAATCAGTGTGGGTTTAGGCCTCTTAGAGGTTGTCAGGACCAGATCTTTAGCTTACGACAAATAATGGAGAAGTGTTACGAGTGGAACAGGGAATTGTATCTATGCTTTATAGATCTAGAAAAGGCATATGACGGGGTTCCTAGGAGGAAGTTATTGTCTGTTCTACGAGATTATGGAATAGGAGGCAAACTTTTGCAAGCAATTAAAGGTCTTTACATGGATAGTCAGGCAGCAGTTAGAGTTGACGGTAAACTGAGTTCATGGTTCAGAGTAGTTTCAGGGGTAAGACAAGGCTGCAACCTGTCTCCACTGTTGTTCATATTATTTATGGATCATATGTTGAAAACAATAGACTGGCTGGGTGAGATTAAGATATGTGAACACAAAATAAGCAGTCTTGCATATGCGGATGACTTAGTTGTGATGGCAGATTCGCTTGAAAGTTTGCAGAGTAATATTTCAGAGCTAGATCAGAAATGTAAGGACTATGGTATGAAGATTAGCATCTCCAAAACGAAAGTAATGTCAGTGGGAAAGAAATATAAACGGATTGAGTGCCAAATAGGAGGAACAAAGTTAGAACAGGTGGACGGTTTCAAGTACTTAGGATGCATATTCTCACAGGATGGCAACATAGTGAAAGAACTGGAAGCGAGATGTAGCAAGGCTAATGCAGTGAGCGCTCAGCTACGATCTACTCTCTTCTGCAAGAAGGAAGTCAGTACCAAGACTAAGTTATCTGTGCACCGTTCAATCTTTCGACCAACTTTGTTGTATGGGAGCGAAAGCTGGGTGGATTCAGGTTACCTTATCAATAAGGTTGAGGTTACGGATATGAAAGTAGCTATGATGATTGCAGGTACTAGTAGGTGGGAACAATGGCAGGAGGGTGTCCACAATGAGGAAATCAAAGAAAAACTGGGAATGAACTCTATAGATGTAGCAGTCAGGGCGAACAGGCTTAGATGGTGGGATCATGTCACACGCATGGGAGAAGCAAGGTTACCCAAGAGACTCATGGGTTCAGCAGTAGAGGGTAGGAGGAGTCGGGGCAGACCAAGGAGAAGGTACCTGGATTCGGTTAAGAATGATTCTGAAGTAATAGGTTTAACATCAGAAGAGGCACCAATGTTAGCACTGAATAGGGGATCATGGAGGAATTTTATAAGGGGGGCTCTGCTCCAGACTGAACGCTGAAAGGCATAATCAGTCTTAAATGATGATGATGATGATGATGAATGAAACAATTGCTCCTCTCTTCCAGTTCTAACGATTTTTACAGGAATTCGAAATTTTATAAATGTCTCCTACTCATCATATTTAGGAAACGCTGTGTTCTATTCCCAAAAATTAGTATTATTTTACAAAAACATGTTTGACATGATCAAAGTCGTAGTTTCAGTACTCTGTGTATAGATGAGAAGCGGTTATGTAAAGGACAAGATAGGTAATAGAAGCTTGTAACTGAGTTTGATTTATTTATTTATTCCGGGTTGAATTCGTATTAAGCGTTATTTACAAATAAGATTACTTCGTGTAAGCACTGTGCACCATCTTGTAATTCTTTGTCCGATACGTTTGACTGAATCATGATTTTTAATTGAGTCTCGTATTTGGAAGGGTTTATACTACAACTTAGGTCCTATGAACATGTGCTGTTCCAAAGCAAAAGCAAATTGAAGGTCTCTCGAAAACGCTTCGTTATTAGTACCGTTTGTTGCAATACAATGAAAGGAAACATCATATTGGTGGTTAAAGAATTTTCGTAATTTGCTGCTTTCGTATTACAGCTTGTGCGTAATGAAAGTATGTCGTTTCAACGTAACGACGCATTGACGATTTATCAAAAACGCACTGTTTTCCGTATGAGTTATTATAATTCAATATCAATTATTAATATATTAGCAACGAAAGCCTTCAGAAGGCCGTAATACGAAAGACACAGTCGTATAATACACATCTTGAACGTAGTGTAGAATGTAGAGTCGTTGAGTTATGGCGTTAAGCCAGTGGGTTCTTTCCACCTGTAGCCACATATTTCTTTAAGTCTCCTTTGTGTTTTGTTTAAAGATTCTGGGCTTCCTCATCACCGAGCGAGGTGGCGCTGTGGACTCGCATTCAGGAGGACGACGGTTCAGTCCCGCGTCCGCCCATCCTGATTTAAGTTTTCCATGATTTCCATAAATTGCTTCAGGCAAATGCCAGGATGGTCCCTTAGCAAGGGCACGCCGATTTCCTCCACACTCCTTCCCTAATCCGATGGGACCGACGACCTCACTGTTTGGTCCCCTGCCCAGAATCAACCAACCAACCAACTTCCTCATTAATTTTGTAGGAGTATGTTCTCTCTTATATTCGGTGTTATGGAAGTATAAGAACTCGTTCTCTCTCTCTCTCTCTCTCTCTCTCTCTCTCTCTCTCTCAGGATAAACCGAGTGAAGTGGCGGAATGAACTTGCATTATGGAGGGCGACTGTCCAATTCCGCCTCTGGCCATCCACACTTAGGTTTTCAGTGATTTATAAATTCCAGCAGGATTCCTTTGAAAGGATATGGTCGATTTCCTTCTCCATATTTACCAAAAAGTCCGAGCTTGTGCCTCCTCAAATGACCTCGTTGTTGAAGGGACGCTAGACGCAAATCCTCCTTCCTTCCTTCCTTCCTTCCTTCCTTTCTCAGGCGTGAGTTTGTTCAGTTTTGCGACCATGCCAGGAAACATAGACCAACGCCTCACGGCCTGGTTCCATATCATTTCAGTATTTATTTATTCATCCAAAAAACAATCTAGATTTTGGGGTCCATAATTCCTTCATGAACATTGTTTATGGTTGTGTGCACTTACGAACACCGTTGTTTATCGTGTGCACTTTCTCTTATGTACACGCAAACACACACACACACACACACACACACACACACACATATTTACCTGAAGTACAGAAAATATATCGGTAACACCGCAGTACGAAATGATTCTTTGTGGCTCTGTGTACAAGAGAACTTGCAGTAGGATATTTTACTCTTTCTTGTTTCGAGTCTCTGATTTTACATGTTCTAAAAATACTGCTACTGAACAGAAGCAGTGATCAATAAGACTGTCATTAGGGTTTTATTAAAAAATGGAAATTACACTATTGGCCATTAAAATTGCTACACCAAGAAGAAATGCAGATGATAAAAGGGTATTCATTGGACAAATATACTAGAACTGACATGTGATTACATTTTCACCCAGTTTGGGTGCATAGATCCTGAGAAATCAGTACCCAGAACAACCACCTCTGGCCGTAATAACGGCCTTGATACGCCCGGTCATTGACTCAAACAGAGCTTGGATGGCGTGTACAGGTACAGCTGCCCATGCAGCTTCAACACGATACCACAGTTCATCAAAAGTAGTGACTGGCCTATTGTGACGAGCCAGTTTCTCGCCCACCATTGACCAGAAGATTTCAATTGGTGAGAGATCTGGAGAATGTGCTGGCCAGGGCAGCAGTCGAACATTTTCTGTGTACAGAAAGGCCCGTACAGGACCTGCAACATGCGGTCGTACATTCTATCTATATCCGAATCCCGCTCCAGCTACTGCCGGGTCTGGGTGCTGACGAGTCCTCTCCATTTGGCTCGGTCCTCCCACCACTTTTCTTCGTCCACTTGCTGCCAGGTCACACCTCTCCTTTCAACAGATATTCTCACTCCCATTTTCCACCGTGTTCTTGGACGCCCTCTAGGTCCTTTCACATCCATCTTAAGTTCTTCCATAATGTTGGGGAGTCTCTGCCCATGCATCCTCTTAACATGCCCATACCATCTTAATCTCTTTCTTTCAATTTCTTCTCTCATACTTTTTTGTTTGAGGTCCTTTCTAATCTCTACATTCCTTACTCTGTCCATTCTTGTTTTTCCCTTAACTGCTCTGAGAATTTTCATTTCCTCTGCTTGCAGTCTGCTCCAGTCCCTTTCTGTCATTGTCCATGTTTCTCCACCATAGGTGACAATAGGGATGTAATAATTCTTATACATAAGGAGTTTTGCTCTTTCTGAAACTTCATTATTCCAAATCAGATGTTTTATTGTTTGGTAGAAATTGCCTCCCTTCTGTAACCTTCTATTAATTTCGTTAGTTATTCTTCCATCCCTAGATATTTCACTCCCTAAATAAGTGAAACTTTCTACCACTTTGAGGGGTTCTCCATTCAAGGTAATATTTCCGTTGATTCCTTTCTCCCTTCCAAATACCATTACTTCACTCTTATCTTTATTTATTTTTAATCCATACCTTTTCATTATTTCCTTCCACGCGTCAAGCTGTGACTGTACATCTACCTCTTTATCACCCCATATTACCAAGTCATCTACAAAAAATCATCGTTTTGTCTTTTTCTTTTACTATATCTTTAACTGCCCTATTCATTCCCTCCATCACAACATTAAAAAGCGCAGGAGATAGAATACTTCCTTGCTTAAATCCTTGTCTTATTTCGAAGTATTCAGAGTTCCCCAATGGTGTTCTAATTCTACAATTGTGGCCTCTGTACATTGTCTTTATAACATTAATTTATCCATCTTCTACATCTATCTTCTTCAGTTCGTCCCAGAGTCTTTCCCTGTTAACTGAGTCATATGCTTTTTCTATGTCTATAAAAACCATTATCACCCTCTTGTTATACTCCCAACTTTTTTTCATCAGTTGACGGATAGAAAATATCAGGTCGATCGTGCTCCTTCCTTTCCTAAACCCATGCTGTTCTTCACTCAGCTCCTTTTCTATCTTTTCACTTATTCGATTCAGTAAAATTCTTTCGAAAAATCTTGACTGTATGGCTCATGAGGGTTATTCCTCTGTAGCATTATCCTGCTGAAATGTAGGGTTTCGCAGGGATCGAATGAAGGGTAGGTTAGGTTAGGTTAGTGTTGTTTAACGTCCCTCCGACAACGAGGTCGTTAGAGACGGAGCGCTAGCTCGGGTTAGGGAAGGATGGGGAAGGAAATCGGCCGTGCCCTTTGAAAGGAACCATCCCGGCATTTGCATGAAACGATTTAGGGAAATCACGGAAAACCTAAATCAGGATGGCTGGAGATGGGATTGAACCGTCGTCCTCCCGAATGCGAGTCCAGAATGAAGGGTAGAACCACGGGTCGTAACACATATGAAATGTAACGTCCACTGTTCAAAGTGCCCTCAAAGTGAACAAGAGGTGACCGAGACGTGTAACCAATTGCACCCCATACCATCACGCGGGTGATACGCCAGTATGGCGATGAGGAATACACGCTTCCAATGTGCGTTCACTGCGATGTCGCCAAACACGGATGCGACCATCATGATGCTGTAAACAGAACCTGGATTTTTCCGAAAAAATTACGTTTTGCCATTCGTGCACCCAGGTTCGTCGTTGAGTACACCATCGCAGGCGCCCCTGTCTGTGATGCAGCGTCGAGGCTAACCGCAGCCATGGTCTCCGAGCTGACAGTCCATGCTGCTGCAAACGTCGTTGAGCTGTTCGTGCAGATGGTTGTTGTCTTGCAACTGTCTGTTGACTCAGGGATCGAGACGTGACTGCACAATCCGCTACAGCCATGCGAATAAGATGCCTGTCATCTCGACTGCCAGTGAAATCACTGCGGTCCGTAGGCGGTGAAAAACACGTAAGCTTCTAGGTAAATGAAACCGAGAGGTACGGCCATTTATGTCACATATTTTGACACCTGCAAACTCACTCATTACTACAGGGTACGCTCCGTCAACCAGACATCATGAAACTGGGCAAGATGTTTGGTTTCATAGTACAAGTAAAGAAAAAAATGCGAAAATTTTTGCTTTATAATTATATCATACAAAAAAAAACATTTCTTGATCAATTTTTATCCTACGGTCAGTCTTTCCACCTGTCATGACCCTCTTTTCTCACGAACGGGAAGACGTGGCAAGTTGAGATTTATGACACATGCATGGTTCCTTGGCTGTGTAAGAAATTTAAGCTTCTGATTCAATGTAACTAAAAGATACTCACTCATAAAAACCTGTAAGGTACATACCGTTGACCTGGAATCACGAAATTTGACGAGAAGGAAGGTTTCACCGTACAATTAAGGGGGTAAAAGTCCGAAAAATATTACATTGTAATAATATTACATAAAAATATATTTTTGCCATTGATGTACACTGCATTCTCCATTTGTCAAAATCATAATAGAAAAATATTACTACATGCCAACATAAAATACAAGTTATAGTCATGTTTTAGTAAGTGAATGAAAAATACAGGGTGTACATAAAGTCCGGGAACACTTTCGTTTATTTACTGCACAAGAACCAAACATTGTACAGATATCATGCGTGTGTCATTTTGAAGTGAAACCCTGAAAGTTTTTTTTTCATGTACACCGCCACTGCGTAGTTTGGTAAATTGCCGATAGTCAGCGCTAGTCGCAAACAGGTGCGAAGCGAGCTTTCTGTGTGTCAGAGTTCTACAAAAACAAGTGTGCTACAGCTGTTCAACGGATATTTAGAACCAAGTACGATAAGAAGCCACCAACAAGGAAGACCATTTACCACTGGCACAACAAATTCGTTACGACGGGTTGCCTGTGCCCGGCAAAGAGAAGCGGAAGTCCCAATGTGACTGAAGTGAGTGTGGAACGGGTACGAGAGACATTCATAAGGAGTCCAAAGAAATCGATGCGTCGTGCATCCCGTGTAATCGAAATGGCTCCAATAACAGTGTGGAAAGTCCTGCGACAGAAGCTGTCTACGAAACCATTCAAATTGGAGCTGGTGAAGAAGCTCAATGTCGACGACAAAGACAAGCGTTTTGAGTTTTTTTCGCAGTTGCAACAATTGGATGAGGATGGGGATGGCATCGTTGATCGCTTAATTTTTAGCGACGAAGCGTCTTTCCACACTAATGGGAAAGTGAACAGGCATAATTGTCGAATCTGGGGTACAAAGTATCCATACGAATGCACTGAATTTGAGCGTGATTCCCCATAGGTAAATGTTTTTTGTGCCTTGTTACGTCGAAAACCGTATGGGCCATTCTTCTTCGCAAAGAGCACTTTCACTGGATATTCCTAATTGGACATGTTGCAGCAATGGCTGATGTCTCAAATGCAATCTGACTCTCCGTCCATCTTTCAGCTGAATGAGGCTCCCACCCCATTTTCATCGTGAAGTTCTTGCGTACCTGAACACAGAGCTGCCGCGTCGATGGATCGGCCATGCTACAGAAGGGAACAGATGTTCCACGAAATGGCCTCCCCGATCACCAGATCTCACTCCGTGTGACTTTTTTCTGTGGGGACACATTAAAGAGCTGGTGTATGTACCGCCTCACCCACGTGATGTAGCAGAGCTCCGGGAGAGAATACGGGAGGCGACTGCCTTAGTCGACGATGCCATGCTGGGGTGGGAATGGCAAGAATTCGTATTGACGTCTGCCGGGTCACTCATGGTTCGCGTGTCGAATGTTTGTAAAAAAGACTTTCAGAATTCCTCTTCAAAACGACATATGTATGACATCTACACAACCTTTAGTTCTTGTGCAATAAATAATTGAAAGTGTTCCCGGACTTTACGTGCATCCTGTATTTTATTAAATTTTCTCTCTCTACGTATACGAGATGTGTGAGAAAATTAATGAGTGAGATAAGACTACAAGAGATTTGGCAACGCTGTGTTGTTCTGCTTGTGTAGACCGGTGTGTTCATCCGTTCCAGATCTCGGTCCGAATTTCAGTTCCATAGCGAACACGTGATTTTTGAGAGCGCGGGCAGTGTTGTTTGTTACGAAAATGGAACAGCGGAATTTAGAGCAACGTTATGCCATCGAGTTTTATGTTAAATTTGGGGAATCCGCAAGTACAACCTTCGAAAAGTTGATACAGACCTATGAGGAACATTCTGTGTCAAGAGCACGCGCTTGTCGCTGGCACAAATCATTTTTGGAAGGACGAAAACTCATTGAAGTTGAATCTCGCTCAGGGAGATCTTCAACTTAAAAACCGAGGAAAACGTCGAACGCGCGCGCGCTCTTGTGACAGTGTTCCTCCAGGACAAACTGTCGACCAAGTGCTTTACAAAGATGTTCTTCAAAGGCTCAGGAGAAGGATGAATCGAGTGAAACCGGACATTGCAGAGAAGTGGGTGCTGCATTATGACAACGCCCCATGACATGCAACCAGTTCCATGATGGAATTTTTTAACTCAAAAGGCATTCCTGCTGTTCCACAGCCCGCCTGTTCACCCGATCTGAGTCTTTGTTACTTTTTTCTTTTCCAGAAAGTGAGAAATGTCCTACATGCAACTCATTTTGGGACTTTGGAGAACACTCAAAAAAATGTGACAGACATGTTAAAGGCCATAACAGTTGAAGCTTTTTAACGCCACTGCCAAGACTGGGAACAATGGCTGCGCCGTGTGTAGCTGCCGAAGGGAACTAATTTGAAGGGGATAATATTCTTGTTTCAAAAAATAAAAACGTTCGTAAATGAAAAATCGGTCTCATTACTTTTCTCACACAACTGGTATATAAATGAAGTCCCCTACTCACTCCTTTTTGTATGTCCAGGGGAGTGTCAGGAGCTACTTTTAAAGATTTTGATACGGACTTTGAATTCCCAGGAGCGATATCTTGCCGGTATCGATATCAATAAAAGGCAAAAATCGTCGAGAATCTGATTCCCGTGATGGATGAACTGCCTATGTATATAACTGAGTTTGTACAGAACCCTCAGTGAGCGAGTCCTACTTCCACTTGGTCAGTTTTTTATTTTATTTGGAATACTACGGTAAGTTTGTATCGCACTATTTGTAATTGAAGTTCATAAGGAGATATTCTTACTAACTGGACACGGAACTTCCTTTTATAGCGTGTTCATGATTTTTAAAACTTATTTGTGTATCCTACAGAGATAACAACATAATGGACTTATGGACGAGGGAGAAATGTTCGTTTTAATAGAGCTAAAATAGGAATTTTAGGCCCATTCATTTACGTACGATTTACGAGCCAGATACAGCCGACAACTGCCATTCTAGAGAACTGCAGTTGCAAATCGTGAAGAGGAGCACGTTACGTTCCGTGCGATGCACCAGCTCTTTTCTAAGCGTGCAACTAGCCAAGCTGTAAAAAGCGTCTGACATGTTTAACGACGAGAAGCACGTCCCACACGAGGGCAGCTCCAGTGAGAACGTACGGCCGCACTGGGCGAGCTGTTTTGTAATTACTGTGTCTCTCGTCCACAGAAAAAAGCACGGCTGAAGTTCATAGGGTACCAAATTTAATTCAGAGCTCTGAGTGTTGAGCTGTTTGGGTACGATAAGGCCAGTTTGCAGCCAGCGACACGGAAGAGCTAGCGCGGCTGCCGGCGCACTGCCGACGGTTGAAGGCTGTGGGAGGGAGGGAGTTATTTATACATTCGAGAGGGCGCGAGGTCGGGACGCGCCGCGCTGTTCAAACTTGCATCAGGTGGATCTCTTTCGGAACTCGCTCAAGGTTGTCGATGCACCGTTTTCCTTCCCACAGCACCGAAATTGTTCGCTTATCTGGCTATATACTCCGTATGTCGAACATGTTTGTGACGGAGCCAATGTGCGTACAATTAGCATTCACTGCTCTTAGTTCTGACAAAGTAATACTTATTCAGCGTTTTGGTTTTGTGCGTAATAGAAATGGTGTGCAGATATCTCGAAAGGTTTATTTTAAAATTTTCTTCTTAAGTCATGTACACGCCAAAAAATTTAGAATGGTTATCTCGTCTATGGCTTACCAATAACGATGACTGTTGTATTAGACATTAACAGGGTCGGTTTGATTAAATGCGTTTTCCCGCACTGACTCGTTGCCACCAGTTTGAATGACAGTCGCCGGCCGGTGTGGCCGAGCGGTTCTAGGCGCTACAGTCTGGAACCGCGCGACTGCTACGGTTGCAGGTTCGAATCCTGCCTCGGGCATGGATGTGTGTGATGTCCTTAGGTTAGTTAGTTTTAAGTAGTTCTAAGTTCTAGGGGACTGATGACCTCAGATGTTAAGTCCCATAGTGCTCTGAGCCATTTGAACCATTTTTTTTTTTAATGACAGTCGTCCGATTTCGAAACGGAGACGCAGAAGTAATTTACTGAAAGTTCTGTGAAGCCACACTTGGTAAAGTGATTTCCTTAATTGTGATTTCCTTAATTAGCTCAGCTTTAATATCAGCAGAGTAGTTTATGCTGAGCTGCGCTGACGGCATCTTAGGGAGGTGGTACGTCTCTCGCTAAACGGAGGAAGGCCATGAAGCTCACTATAACTTCATAGTGTTGTTTGGACGCTGGAGGAATTATTTTGCTGCTGCTCCATGCAGATATAACGCAAGACTTTTATGACTCTATTGACATGTAAGTGCGTACTTTTTCTTCTCCGATTGTCAAGTTCTCTTCTGTTCGTTAAACCTTCCTCGTAAGAATGTGTGTGTGTGTGTGTGTGTGTGTGTGTGTGTGTGTGTGTGTGTGTTTGTGTGTGTATTTTTTCCACATTTCTTCCTAACCCACTGGATCGATTTCAACCAGTCCTGGTACACATATCCCTTATTATCAAGCAACAACCGCTGTGAGTGCACCTACCTACCATAGTTCATGAGATATAAAATCACAAATAATGAAATGCATGAATCGGCCGCATAGTGTACGACGTTTAAATTTACTACTTCTTTCGTACTAAATCTATTCGCAATAACTTTTGCAGACAGTACTCACATATGCAGTTGAATGTACCTACAAAATTATGTCGTTATATGACACATAAATCAGGAGATACGGCTTCGTAGACACTGAGACGCGTGAGAGACTCATGCATGACGTTAAAATTTGTTATTCCTTTGCTACTAACTCTATTCGCAACATATTCCGCTGACAGTGACTACATACGTCATTCTACGATACATTGTTAGAGAGAAATGATGTCATAAACACTAAGATGCGTAGAAAAATGCCGCATCATGCATGAAGTTTTATACACTTATTCTTTACTACTAAGACACACCTACAGTCGAGTCAAGAAAATTTCCGAAACCTGAGAGTGCTTTTGACAGCTTTCATCTGCGAAATGCAAACGGTTTTGGAGGAAAACAATAGCCGTCTATAGAGCTATGAAGAGACGTTACCATTGAGACCTTTATAAAATCGCGTTGTAGACAAGCGAAGCAGCTGCGCTCAGCAGTACAACTGGTATACTGCAGAAGAACAACTGAATGCGTCAGTCAGGAAAGGTACCATGTATACACACACATTCTAAACTGAAAGATCCCTATGACATTGATATCGTAAGGATGACAAAGTCCTATACGAAAACAAGTTGCAAGTCACTGACTTTGGTACTTTTCTGCTTTCCACGCGTGAGCGCTATTATCGACAAAACATTCACAAATCTATAAAATGGCGGGAAACGAGACTGTGCTTGATGCTTCTCCTAATAAGAGGAGGAAGAATGTTGTAGGAAGTTAAGACTATAAAAGAAATGATAAAAAAGTATGTGTAAGTGGTGAAATATCCATTTCCTATAGTGGAAGGCTAGTACCTTACTGAGAAATGGGCACAAAATGCAGGAAATATCAAGGAGTTTGAGTTACTGGTTTATCGCTTTAAGCTGTAGATGCAACAATTAGTACGTTCCAGGAACAACGTAAGTAATTTGGTACCTCTCAATCTAAATAATTCGAAATTCAGTTGTAGACAGTGGCTGATTTAAAAATTTTGTGCCCTTAGGCACGCCGTATTACATGCGCCCACCCACTCAAAAGAAAACATGTTTTAAATAATAACTATTACCCGATCACTTCACAATTACCGTTTTGGGTGGGAGCGCTGTGAGCTGTTTCCGTAGTCTGCTATTCATTGTTCTAAGGACGCGACAACAGTCTAGTCGCGTTCAATAAAAAAGTAATATGGTTCCTGAACTGTATTTGCTGTACGGCAGCGAATAAAACAAACCTAAAACTGATTGTGTTAACACATTGTTCTGTCGAAAGACAACAGAAACGAGCACAAGGAAATTAACTTTTCTTTTATGTCCTAAAAATTCAGCAGAGCGTGTAGGAGCCACCGGATTTATGTTATACATTCACTTTTAATATGTTCTTTCACACGAAACCGTTTAAATGAAAATAAAAAAGTTGTGTTATGATCTAATAATTGAAGCGAACGTGTCATACATTAGAAATTAATACGTACTTTTGCAGAGATGCATTCAAAATTAAAATTAAACTGTCGTTTTACGATCTAATAACTTGAATGTGTAGCAGATTAAAAAAAAAAACACGTTCGGTATTAATACGTGAATCTATAGGAAAGCGTAAGAAATAGAGATTTCGGTGCACGAACTAGTAGCTAAATACAAAAGAACAAACACAGAACTGGATTTGCTATTACTTAATTTTACAGACTAGTGCGGAAAAATCAACTTTGTTTTATAATCTAATAATTAACGTGTAAAGCGTTAAGGTCTGTATAGCTAGATGCTGCCTAATAAGCGTACACAACACATTTAATATATGTTAGGGGTGAACAGTTTTGTACTGCAGTTACTGTTCTCACCATAGCTCTTTCTAACGGTATTAGCAAAACTTTTACGTACTTATCGACAGAACTGAACTAAGTTATTTATATACACTTTTTCAACTGAGCGTACTCTCCGATAACGCATATTTCCGCGATAGCTATACATTTCAGCAGACTCCAAGAAGACGCATCAATTGTAATATACTACAGTATCAGTATGACTTGACTGTACAGCACCGAGCGACCTGGGTCATTCGGGTATTGTTTAGTATTGTCGGGCGCCTTCGGTCACGTCAGCAAATAAACAAGGCTTACTTCAGCGTTCTGCCATCGGCAATTGTAAAATAAACAGGTAATACGTAGTTTCTAAATACAATGAATGTACTCTAAGTTATAATAAAAATCAAATCACAATCTTAAATTTTTAAAACTAAAATGAATAAATAAATAAACTCACCAGTCAGCAAAGTTTGCGTCTGGCTTTGACGACAGAAAACTCGTCGACCATATCGTCATAGTTCAGACGTTTATCAGTTAGGAGGTCGGCTTCGATGTGAAGAATGGACAAGGCGTTCAATTTCTCCTCAGACAACGTAGAACGTAGGTAAGATTTCAGTCTTTTAAGAGCCGAAAATGAGCGTTCTGCTGAACAATTTGTAAGTGCCATACATAGAAATATTCTAAGAGCAATGTCAACATTCTGAAACACGGACTGTAACATCTATATTCGTAAAAATTTACTCATTTCCCAGAAGATTTCAAAAGTTCCACGAAATGTATACATTCACTAGGGAAGGAAGGCTCTAAATCTGTGTCATATGACGCTTGCAGTTTTGCTGCACGTTCAGCAATATCGTAAGGTGAACGTTTCTTAAGGTTACTGAAAACTGTGAAGGAGTCCAACAGTGTTCTATAGCTTTCTTTCATCCTCACTAATTCGGCGTACAAGTTGTCGAGTACTGGAAGAAATGTTTCGACTCTAAATTTTTCCCTTCCAGTCAGAAAAATTTCTTCAGAGTCTGCTTATTGGTCATCATGAAGTTTGCGTTTTTATGATCTTTTATAGGTGCATTCATAGTCTATATCAGTCACAATCTGCATGGATTTATTTTCATAATAGTTGAACATGCCACTAACAGATGCAATAAATCCTACAAGTGATTCATATAATTCATGCACTATTTTAGTATCAATATTTACACTTTGCAATTTCAGATTTACACTATCAAATCTCTGGAGTATGTCCTTCCAAACTGTCATCATGAACACCGTTTCTAGTCTACTGAGTTGAATCAATAAAGCTGAAGCCTCATTTCGCACAAGTGGTGTTTAAAAAGTATTATTGGCAATATGTGTGAGGGCATTGATAACGCCCTCCCAGTTTTCATATAGGCTTACACAGCTTCCTCGCTTGCTGACCAACGTCTTTTTGATAAACTTTTTACCGTTTTGTTTCCTGGTTTCATGAAAGAAAGAAGTTTATCCCAGCGCTGTGTAGAAGCAGAGAAAAAAATTATAAAGGTTTTGCACTACATTGAAAAATGAACATGCTTCCCGGCAACAGCTTGTAGCACTAGTGCCGACTAAATTCAAAGAATGTGCTGCACAAGGCAATAAAGCTCTTTCGGATTTCGTTCTTTAATGCGTGCCTGCAAACCAGTGTAGGTTCGTACGGGGAAGTCCACGAGTTGTTAGCTTCTTCACTACTGCAAACACCCTTTTCAACACAGTGCGCCAATACATTTTTTCTGTCTCAACATATGACTCAAAATGGTTATCTATTGTTCCAAGTGATGTTTTTCTTGTTAAGAGTGATAAACAACATTTTTTGTGTTCAAGTGAATTCTCATGATGAGATAAAGTATTAGAAATATTTTTCCAGCCTGCAACACCATAGCAGCAATTGCGGCCTTACCTCCGAACAATTTACATAGTGCACAAAAAATAGCACCAGTGCTACAGGAGTATACTAGAAAACCACGCAAAGTTGATTCACCATTTAAAAGTTTATGGTAAAATACAGTTTTGTTCAAATATCTGGTTTTATCGCCTATTGATCTACTTGAATTAGAAAAATCAACGTTACAATTTTGAATAATGCCGCATTTTAAGAGAATGTCGATTTTTGATTCAATTACACGCGTTAACATCCACGAGATAAATTTTAGCTACAGTGTGACGAGAGGAAATTATGCCTCTAACAGTTATAATTATCTATCAGACATATGAAAAAAACAGTGAAATAAAACGATAATAAATATTAATTATTTATATAATATTTTATGATTTAATTGGACATATCGATGTGTATCATACAAAGACAATGATAACTGTAAATTCCTTTTATGATCTGCGTTTGTCTTCCTTTGTTTTTACATTTTGCTGGTTGGCTTTTGTTGGTTGAGAATAGAGGGACCACCGGTGCACATTTATTTTTACACATTTTTATTACCGTCGGCATTTATGTCTGCAGAGTTGCGTAATTTGAATTTGCCGGTGAGATAATTGTTGAGATGGCGGCAGACAATTGATAGAGACTTTCTATTGTTAGAGCAAATTTCCTTTTAACAGAATAAGTATTCGAAATGATTATTAAACTTTACTTTCATATTGTGCACTATTTAGAGTAATTTTCATGAAGCAAACCTTTGATACTTTCGTAAAAAACACAGATTAAAAAAACGTGATACAAATCGCTATCATCAATCGCTGCGCTCCTTGCAGCGGAAAGAAATAATTAACAGAGATAATGCTTACTGAGAGAGGAATTAAAGGTACAAATAATTATTCACTCATATTTATAATAATAATGAACTCTATTCTCAAGTAATAATTAACAAATATTTACAATTTCTTAACAGATCTCAGTTTGATATGCGTCTTGTGTCCGCAACCAACAAAAGCCAACCAACAAAAGGTAAAAACAAAAGAAGACAAATTTAGATCATATAAGTAATTTTCAATTATCATTGTCTTTGTATGATACACATCGATACGTCCAATTAAATCATAAAATATTATATAAATAATTAATATTTATCATCGTTTTATTTCAGTGTTTTTTCACATGTCGGATAGATAATGTTTATAACTCTTTGAGGCATGATTTCCTCTCGTCGCACTGTAGCTAAAATTTATCTCGTGGATGTTACAACACCATTCTCCAGAATAATCACTAATGAGGTTATTTCTTTTTGCTATGTCTGACTCGACGCTTAGTTTTTCGTGAAACTCGAAATCAGGAACAATTTGCTTTTCTTCATTTTTAGCTTCCGTTTCGTCTGTATTTACTTCTTGTACAACAGCTGCAGTGCCAAAAATATCATCCGTACTACTTCAACTCGAAGTCGGACCAGCAACATTTTTTGCGAAAAATTTATCTACTCTGGCAAGCGTTTTTAGAACATTGGTTTCTCGTTCTCGCCTTTCATTCGATAATTTCCGAAATGCCGCTCCACTTAATTTAGCACGTTTGCTTTCTTCACTGTTTTCCATGTTAAGGCACTTACAAAATTATCAACCAACAGTCAAAACAAAAGAAAAAAATTTTAAAAGGAAAGAAAGAATGTATCCATTTTCATTCATACTACACCGCACGTGAGCACAATACCTGACGCAACTGCGCTATGAAGAACGACAATGTAGAATAATTTAATTTCATTGGCGCCTGTTTCTCTGTTGTCACTAAACAGTAGAAGCACACCTGCCAGCTGGAATTCGTCTCGTAAAGAAAACGTTACATTTTTCAAGTGAACTGCACTTCTGCATCATGAGTGTATGTGTACAAAAGTGAATCTCAAAGAGCTTCCTTTTTCATATACGACCATTGTACTGCTCAAAAAAATACGACAAGTACTCGTTAGTTGACAGTTAGGTCATTTTCAGTAGGTAAGAGTTCTGATTTTGAAATACTTAATTCAAAACTGTCAGAATAAAAATTTTGATCACATCCGCTGCAAGACTTCGTTATGAAGTATTAGGATTTTTGGTCAGTTAGACTACGTCAGAGGCGAAGACTAAACTCGGATTACTAAAGGATGGACCAGGAAATCGACCCAAAGCAAACATCAACCACATGGAAATGCACCAAGATAAATACATGGATATGAACAGAAATCTCTCCCCCTCCTCCCGAATACTGATAAAACAATCCATTACTTACTACTGGTTTCGACATCCGGTCGTCCTCGGCTAAAATGAATTTACGATATTTAACGAAGTAAACAGACGAGATCTAACTTTATTAACTGTTATTAACTGTTCCGGCAGAATTATGCCATCTTCAGAAAAGACTAAACTAAAAGACCGTCGCTACCACTTGCATGAGCTGGTGTGCGTCGTACAACGACGGTCATCAGAGTTAATTAAACGATCTAGACCGTTGTAGTCATTAATTAACGAAACAAGATCAATGACTTCTCTAGAGATAAAATTCTCTTCTCTAGAGATAAAATTCTGCCCTTCTGCAATTTTACACCTTCAGATGATCAGCCCATCAAAATAGGTAGTAAATAAGGAACTTTTTATCAGCAAATCTTGGCAGTTTTGAAATACATTTCTCACCTACAGATCAGTATGTCACCGCAACTAAGATTTCGCATTTAGATTCGTTGGCTTTACCAACTCAGAGCCAAGTTGTCACTCAGCAGCTTAACATAGACACCGAACTACACTACAGATCACCCTGACACAAAAGCTTGCAATCCAAAAAATTAATATAAATTGAAATTAAATGTTTTCAGTGTTCTGTCTGCGTACGTATGATGCAGCAACCAAATCATCATTACGTCATTGGTCAAAGTCTACCTTTAGCACCGGTAACTTCAACTCGCCCGTCCCATTTGTATTATAAATGGATGGGAAATTGTAATTCTACATTTACATTTACATCTACATGATTACTCTGCAATTCACATTTAAGTGCTTGGCAGAGGGTTCATCGAACCACAATCATACTATCTCTCTACCATTCCACTCCCGAACAGCGCGCGGAAAAAACGAACACCTAAACCTTTCTGTTCGAGCTCTGATTTCTCTTATTTTGTTTTGATGATCATTCCTACCAATGTAGGTTGGGCTCAACAAAATATTTTCGCATTCGGAAGAGAAAGTTGGTGACTGAAATTTCGTAAATAGATCTCGCCCCGACGAAAAACGTCTTTGCTTTAATGACTTCCATCCCAACTCGCGTATCATATCTGCCACACTCTCTCCCCTATTACGTGATAATACAAAACGAGCTGCCCTTTTTTGCACCCTTTCGATGTCCTCCGTCAATCCCACCTGGTAAGGATCCCACACCGCGCAGCAATATTCTAACAGAGGACGAACGAGTGTAATGTAAGCTGTCTCTTTAGTAGACTTGTTGCATCTTCTAAGTGTCCTGCCAATGAAACGGAACCTTTGGCTCGCCTTCCCCACAATATTATCTATGTGGTCTTTCCAACTGAAGTTGTTCGTAATTTTAACACCCAGGTACTTAGTTGAATTGAAAGTCTTGAGAATTGTACTACTTATCGAGTAATCGAATTCCAACGGATTTCTTTTGGAACTCATGTGGATCACCTCACACTTTTCGTTATTTAGCGTCAACTGCCACACCATACAGCAATCTTTTATACGGTAAATTACAGCATCAACTGCGAACAACCTAAGAGAACTGCTCAGATTGTCACCCAGGTCATTTATATAGATCAGGAACAGCAGAGGTCCCAGGACGCTTCCCTGGGCAACACCTGATATCACTTCAGTTTTACTCGATGATTTGCCGTCTATTACTACAAACTGCGACCTTCCTGACAGGAAATCACGAACCCAGTCGCACAACTGAGACGATACCCCATAGGCCCGCAGCTTGATTAGAAGTCGCTTGTAATTGGTAGAATACCTGGAATCGTAGCCTCGGGTGCGATGTCTACGGGGAAGCAACACTCACCTACGACGGTGGTGAGCACGACGAAGCCGAGGATGACGGCGATGGCGACGGCGGCTGCGACCGGCAGCGGCCCCTGGTGGACCGGCGCGGAGGCGTTGCCGACGCCCAGGACGTCGTCTTCCTGAGACCCACTGCAGGCGTAGTCCACTGCCGCGCACGGGCACGACGCGTTGCCTTCCCACGGCTGCGAGCAATTCGCCAACACCGACATATCCTCAAACAGCTCGCTTCACCCTCCAACCACACCACAAAACACCACTGTCAATAGCACTGTACTAACCAAGTCTGTCTTCATATTTCAAAGTTAGTGTTGTGTTCTGTTCATCCATTTATATGCGAAACGAACGACGAGGGTATGTATCATTTACATTTACATGAAGGTACTTCAGCCGTAATTTGCTTTTGCATTACTCTTCTTGAACATTTCGGTACGTCATAAAAACACCTTACTAGATCAGTTGCACACCTTCCAGAAAGACTTGGTGCTGGCTACACGGATATTGACGGACTGAACGAGCTTAATTCGATTCTGTTGCATTTCCAAGTGACATGCAGTACTGCAAAACAAATATTAAAGTCGTGCTTGCTGTTGTGTACTGAATTCCATAATGCCACAAATCGGCGTATCCATTACCATCTGCAGTTCTTACTGCTAGTGCTCCCTTTCAGATCTGCGTCTTAGAACGAGCACTCTAATAGCTTACAGTTCGGGTAGGCCAAATAATTATTACGGGGAACATGCACAAATCTCGTAATGGAAGAGATTCATAATATACAGCTGCAGCCGTATATTATTCAAACTATTTTAATGCTGTGGAATTACAATTATCTCCAGAGCACCAACGTTGCATCGCACACAGCCCTCGAAGTAATAAAGCCTAGTGTCAGTATACAACAGTCTGGGATTTTGTTAGAATGATCACAGGCTGCGTAATTATATAGACTAGGACTACATTATGAGGGCGATCCGCGTGAAGAAACACGGACGTTCTTCTTTATAGTCAGAGTCTAATGAAACACGGATGAACATGAAAGATGAGTACGTTTCCCGTTGCAGCCAGTCCCTTGAATCTTCCGATTAGCGAGCGTAAGGCGACTACAATGTAAACTTGGCACACGACAATAATCACTCTGAAACTGGTGTAAGAAATGAATCGTTGTTACGATAGCTATCTTGTGGCAAGGACATAAATCCCTCAACCCGTATGTTGCTCAGTTTAGTAGTACAGCAGCGAATTCTCAAACTGCCGGAAAACCTGACCTTGCCGAGAGCACAGCATCCCGCGGCAGAGTTCGACAAGACGCGTCCGGCGCTGACGTCACGGGCTGACTGCCTGCAGCCGGAGGCACCAGCTGGTGCCCAACTGCGCATGCGCGACAGGCGACCGGACCCGCCCACCTGTTGTCCACTTGTTCTGACATGTGTATGAATAATACAGATCTAATCGAAGCGCTGTGAGCTTTTCAGTGTGCTTCATTTCACATATAAATGTAATGCTTGACACTTGCAAAGTAACGACGAAATTTTTCGATGTGTTGCAGTGATGCATGTGCGATTACCAGAGAGTAGAGCTTGGTTCGCCGCAAGCACACATTCTAAGCTAGCTGAACGAGTATAAAGATTAAAGTGTGTACAGGGAGGAAGATGGGTAGTAACCACATGAGATTAGCACATGATATCTGAGGCACGGCGAATTATTGAGAAATGTGTAGGGATAATCCTTGCAAAGTGCAGTGCTTTCGACGAACAACCGCATGCAAGATGTGATGTAATGTTTTCATGAATAATATTTTTGGGTACTTGTCCAGAAAACACGACAACAAACGTCGGTGGAATTCATAGTTACGCAGCTAGAATAGTAACGGTTAGCTGCGCCACATATGAAGACATAGCATTGCCGATTTAAAGCGCAATAAGTTAAATTTACTAGGATCTTGGTCAGATGCCAGTCGCTGTACAAATTACCGATCCTCTGCGAGTCTTCCAACATTCAGTCACAGTCTTCTGGCGATGTAACCTTCCTACAGACAATAGCACAGTCCGCCAGCAGTTTCGGAACCTCCATCGTTATCCTCTGGATCATTAACGTAAATTATAAATATCGCAGCCCTATAACACTCCCTTGGAGCATTCTCAAACTTAACATTACATTTGTAGATTTTGTCCCGGTAAGGGCAACGTACCGAGTCGTGTTTATAGCGAAGTCTTGTATCCAGTCACAAATCTGTTCATATGCTCGATAGGCTCGTGTTTTGTTCACTAAACGACAGTGCAAAACTGTGTCGAATGCCTTCTTAAAGTCAACCAACACGGCATCAACCTGAGCACCTTTGTCTACTGCGCTCTGGATCTCATGGACGAACAGAGCGAGTTAATTTTCGGAAGATCCCGGTCTGCGGAATCAGTGTTGATTTATGTGGAAAAGATTTTCATTCTCCAAAAACGTCTAATGCGTGAGCGTGAACCGCTCCTTGCTTCTACAACAGACAAAACGAGTACGTCGATAATTACGTGCATCTTTTCGATGACCATTCTTGAAAACGCGGAAACGTGTGAATTTTTTATGGATGGAAGCGATGGGAGTCAAGAATAAACTGAAACAGAGGGTATCCATAATAAGAGAGCATCCGAAAATGTGGTTAACTTCTCAGCTGGAGGTGTAAGAACCTTGCACTGTTCTCGATCTAACCAAAGCTGATGAAAAAGTTGTTCACACAGACGACTTTTGGCCTTTGTGATCATTTTGATCTCTTTGTACAATTTGTATATTATTACATGCATTTCACTGCAGTGTAGCTGTAGTCTGAGATGAAAGACGCAAGATGAAGATTTAATTGTTTGATAGTTATGACATTCTCATAAATAGAGATAAATATTTAATAATCACATATTCAATGTCTAAATTTTAATTATTTTGTTGAGAATTGAAAGTAATTGAACTTGCTTGTTATGTATCACTTGAACCCCGAAAGCAGTGATAAATGTAGAATGAAAAAGGGAGAGGTTGTGTTGTCATTTGACAAAAATTCCCAAACTCTCATTTATATGAATTTGTGCATTCTTGTTAGGTCACAGCAGAATCTATAATTAACTTGAGATGATCTGCACCTAACATTAGCGGTATTACAGGTCCAAAATTAATACCTATGTAGAATGTCTGTTTACCACCGGACATGGAACCACATGCATCAATGCATATGACTCAACATACCAAGCCCCTCAGAGAAACTAACGAATTTGTGAAGTGCTTCGAATATTTCTAACAATGTGATTTAGTGACTCATTCTCAGCACAGTCATGAACATTGTGCAATGTGCAAGCACAACTTGACACCTCATGAACCTTGTTTTTTTCTTAGATTTCTTTCTCTAGTGTTGTTTTTGTAATGTATGTTATACCTTGGATGTGTTTGTGAATTTGCACTGTAATTCTCATGTAAGTGATAGAGTAGGGCGCACAAATTACAAATTACTGTATTGTTCTCTACACCATGTTTTTTTTTTTTTGTATTCTGTATTTTTTGTTGTGTGTATGCAAACAGTGTGCCTGAAGTCCCCATAAACTGAAGCAGATACCATCACTGTCATTGTGAATGGACCATCAGTTCAGGGAACATTTTTTAAAGGTTATTCTTGCTGCAGGGAGACAGAATGAATCAGAGGTTGTAATTAGATACTGAAAGCTCACAAAGAGATTGTTAACTTAAATATTATCATGTGTGATTGAGTTCAGGTTAGTTTAATGATTGAAATTGTTGTAACATCTTGGGCATTTAATTGCGGAGCACTCCAACTCCGATTGTAAAGAATAAACTGCTCCATATTTGCCTCACATGCCCAGGCCATATTTAGAGTGTGAATGTCTGTGTGAGTCGGTGTTTGGAAGGGGCTCCCTGGGTATGGATGTGTGATGTGAGTGTTCCATATTAAGAAGGTGAAGTTGGCTACATCATAAATAATAGAGTGCAGCATGTGGAATCAGTTTGCAAGATTGTTCTTCGGCGATTGACTCACTACCTTGCTCCTAAGTGAGCCAACCGCTCACCAATTACAATCTAAAATGGTGTAGGGGCTATGAGAGGTGACAGAAGCCTCCTCTCATATTTCTATCTTAGTCTGAGTAATTTGATCTTCCTCTCTAATTGCATGCGGTGAAAAGTCGCTATTCCTTCACATGCGGACTTCGCATGCAGCGTCTCTCATCACCCGGGTGGTCTGGTGACAGGCAGGCACTGCTGATCTTAAAAGGGTTAAGCCGACGGGTGTGAGGGAGTCGACTAAATGCTTTCCAGACGCCGACATTGTCATAAGAGCGACGGAGACACGCCCGCAGGGGCCTGAAGGAGTAGCTGGGCTAGAGATTCCGTTACTTCGCAGAAACTTAGCGAAAACCGTTACTGGCGGGCTACCAGCGAGGCGTGGGAATGACTTGTGTTCCCAGGCAGTATTGGCGGGCAAATTCCCGCGTTTTCTGCAAAATCGTAACTGTGATTGGCTTGCTCAGGGCATAGGTCCGTGACGTAGCAAAATCGACTCATAAATTGGCGCCAGGAATCTCCATTGGTGTAATGGTAGTGCTTCGGCAATAGAGTGGAATTTTCCGCCGGTTTTCGAGTTGCTGATTGGAACATTTAGCCACAGCCACTGTCGTGGGGGCGGGAATGTTCTGTGTTCAGCTTGTACGGGTGCTCTTGAGAGAGTCGGCTCTCGCCTTTCGGTCGGAGTAGGTTACAAGACTAAGCTCTCGCTGCTCTGGACAGCCTGCCTTCCGTTGGCTGTCTAATATACTCTTATTTAATTGTAACTGTTTGACGAAGTTGCTGAAGTTTTGACTTCAACGTAACTTTCCGAGTACAGTTGGCAAATGAGCGTTCTGCGTTCAAGCGGCCTATGTTGTCTGTCTTGAGCAGTTTTGGCTAAAGTTGACTATCGGAGTTACTGTGTGACTTCGCTTGTTAAAATCAATCACTGTACCGTCAGTGATTGTGTGGCGAGCCTTCTTCATCTCCCTCAGAGGCGCATTTGTATTGCTAGGAAGTCTTTAGTCTGGAACAACCAAACCAGGATAATTTGTTTTGGGCTATACTCGCGACATTATCATCACCATGACAGGATGTTGAAGCAACCAGCCATCGCCTCCGGTATGCCAGACCATGTTCTTGCATTTAAGAAGACAGTTTGGTAATGTATGTCCACAGCACCGGCAGATACGGATTTTCCTAGGTGATAATCAGAGCTCAGCAGAGTGCGCCTGTTCGTCTTTTTCTAAAATTGTTCTTCTTGGGTGTTCATTGTCTGAGTTCTCACTACTGTAGCAGCAATTAATGTTGTGTTGGCTGTGTGTTTCTCTTAAGATCTGAGTTGTAAGGAATTGGCTCCACATACCACTTCGTCATAATCTAGTTTATGGACAACTTCACCTTCACAGCATTTATTTGAGTATCCAATTTGAGCCAATTTGATGTATTGTAAATGTTTCATGTGTTTTGTTTATTATTTTGATTTTAGTCATAATAAATCATCTTGTTATTTTGGACAGAACTTTCATTCTGTTAATCGGTAGAGCAACCCTTTCATTTCTCACTATGTTTATGAAACTTTCCTTTATTTAACTTATTTATCAAATTAAATTATTGCAGGTGCCAAACTCCTTTCTACTCCACTTGCAGGGTCGATTACAGTCAGTTCGCGTTTCTTTTTACACCATGTGCAACAGCAAAAGCCGGAGTTAGAATAGGGGGGGGGGGGGGGGGGAGGCTTAGAGCATCATTTATATATGAAGATTCTAGAAGAATTTAGTGTTAAATACACTGCTAGCCCCAGCACCTCGCAATGTCACAGCAGAATCTATAATTAACTTGAGATGATCTGCACCTAACATTAGCGGTATTACAGGGCCAAAATTAACAGCTACATAGAATGTCTGTTTACCACCCTGGGCTTGAAAAGACAGCAAGATACGTTATCCACTTGTTCACAATCACAAAATATCTTTACCAATCAGCACTTTACACAAAAATAACTACAGCGTTACATGTTTTTCGTCACATGCTTTTCGTTATATGTTTTTCGTACAATTGTGGCCCGTTGAGATGGTGCATTGTCATCCTCAAAAATTCCGTCGTTGTTTGGGAACACGAAGTCCATGAATGGCTGTAAATGGTCTCCAAGTAGCCAAACATAGCCATTACCAGTCAATGATCGGTTCCATTGGACCAGAGGGCTCAGTCCATTAAATGTAAATATATGCCACACCATCATGGAGCCACCACTAGCTTGCACAGTGCCTTGTTGATGACTTGTTTACTTTAGTTTAGTTATGTCATGTTCCGTAGATCAGTTTCACGATTATTTTATCGATATGAATTGGAACAAGTCAGATTACAAGATATATATACACACATGAATAGTGCTAATATTAATATTACTGAAATTTTTAGTTCTACTCATGCAACTACGAGGTCTTCATCGTCAGTTATCTGCTATATTAGCAGGTCCTTTGCCTCTCCATTTTCTGCGATCCATTGCTTCCTTCTTAAGGCTGCTGTATGTCATACCGTCCATCATGTCATCCAGTATCCGGAATCTCTTCCTTCCTCGCTTCCTTTTCCCATCAACATAACCTTCTAAAACTGTTTTTATCAATCCGTCAATCTTTCTTAATATATGCCCAACCCACTTTCTGTTTCTTCTCTTTATTACATCTAGTAACTGTCTTTTCTCTCCCACTCTTCTCAGTATCTCTTCATTTTTTACTCTGTCCAGCCAGCCTATTCTTTCCATCCTCCGCCATGTCCAGATCTCAAAAGCCTCCAGCCTTTCTCTGTCTTTCTTCCTCATAGTCCCTGTTTCAGCGCCATATAGAAGAACACTCCATACAAGACATTTTATGAGTCTCTTCCTGAGTTCTCTGTCTAGATAGCTGCAGAAAATTTTCCTTTTTTTGTAAAATGCCTCTTTTGCCATTGCTATCCTTGTTTTAATTTCTGTGGTGAGCTTCCAGTCGGTGTCTATCCTGCTTCCAAGATACTTAAAATTTTGCACCTGTTCTAGTATTTCTCCAGGCAGCAAAATTTTTATTGCCTTAATTCCTCCTAGTGCCAATACTTTTGTTTTATTTGTGTTAATTTTTATTCCATATTTTTTTCCGTTAGTTTCAATGGTGTCCACCAAATCCTGTAATTCTTTTTCCCCTGTGGCTAGAAGGACCATGTCATCAGCAAACCTCAAACACCCTACTCTTCTTCCTCCAATTTCTATGCCTTTGTCACCTAATGAGCATTGGTCAATCATATTTTCCAAGTAGATGTTGAAAAGACTAGGTGATAAGACAGCATCCTTGTCTTACTACCGAGCGAGGTGGCGCAGTGGTTAGCACACTGGACTCGCATTCGGGAGGACGGCGGTTCCATCCCGTCTCCGGCCATCCTGATTTAGGTTTTCCGTGATTTCCCTAAATCGCTTCAGGCAAATGCCGGGATGGTTCCTTTGAAAGGGCACGGCCGATTTCCTTCCCCATCCTTCCCTAACCCGAGCTTGCGCTCCGTCTCTAATGACCTCGTTGTCGACGGGACGTTAAACACTAATCTCCTCCTCCTCCTCCTTGTCTTACTCCTTTTCCTAGTCCGATCCAGTTTGTACTTTCTCCTCTTACTTTAATTGAAACTTTTTTATTAAGATATAATGAGTTTACAAGTCTTCTGGTTTTCCAGTCCACTCTCTTTTCCCTCATTATAGTCGTCAGCTTGTCCCAAACCACATTGTCAAATGCTTTTCTAGATCGATGAAGCACATATATAGGTCTCTTCCTTTTTCAATAAACCTTTCTCCCAAGATTCGTAGGAGCCCTATTGCATCTCTGGTGCCCGTATTCCGTCTAAAGCCAAACTGCTCCTCGCCAAGATACTCCTCCATTACTTTATCAAGTCTTTTATTAATTATTCTTAACATCACTTTGGCTGCATGTGAAATGAGGCTGATTGTCCCGTGCTCGCTGCATTTCTTGGTTCCTTGTTTTTTCGGTAACGGAATCATTACTGTTGTCAGAAAGTCCTCAGGCCATTCACCACTGTCATATATTTTATTACATAATCTCAGTATTTCTCTTATTCCATCTTGGTTCAAGCATTTTAATATTTCTCCCGGTATCGTATCTGTACCTACCGCTTTGCCATTTTTCATTGAAGCTGTGGCAGGCTTTACTTCTTCCATTATGATGGTTGGTCCTTTCTCGTCATCATTTACACTGTTGTGTGATTCAAGTTCCAGAGTTTCTGGTTTAATATTTGTGTCATATAGCTCTTTTAGATGTTCTTCCCATCTCTGGAGGACATCGTCACTTTCTTTGTACACTACCTCTTCGTCTTTACTCAAAATTTCCATAGTAGCACATCCTGCTCTGTTTTTTTCCGGTAGAACTTCTTTTTTTTTACCAGTTCTGAAACAGAAACTCGTCCATGGGCTCGTGGGGTCTGTGCCACTAACCCTACCATCAACTCTCCGACCAGACCACGATTTTCCTGTCGTGTAGGGTCCAACCGAAATGGTCACGACTCCAGGAGAGCCGCTGCAGTTGCTGTTAGCAAAAGCATTCGCGTCGGTCGTCTGCTTTCATAGCTCATTAAAGGAAATTTCGCCAAACTGTCTTAATGGATTCCTTTGTCGTTGGTCTCACATTTATTTGTGCGGTTATTTCAAGCAGTGTCGTTTGAGAATACCAGAATCTCGAAATACTGAATTCCCTAACTACTTCCGAAATGTAATGCCCCATACGTCTAATTCCAGGTACCGCTCCGCTTCCAAAGTCTATTAATTCTTGTCGTGCAGCCATAATCATGTAGGAAAGCTTTTCACATGAATCACCGGAGTATAAATGACAGCTCCACCTTTGCCCTGCCCTTTTATACCTTGTTTACAGTAGAGTACCGCCATCTGTTTATGTGCGTATCGTTGTACCATGATTTTCGTCACCTCATCCAGCTGAATTTCGCAAGACTGCTCTTCGCGGAAATCATGTAATTCTACAGATTGACGTCAGCGACCTAGGCTTATAATTACGTGTATCTGTCCTATGACCGTTCTATACTATTATCTGCTCTACCTTTTTTTTCAGTCGCCATGGGCTCTTCGTAGCTCCACTGACCTACGGCAAATTTCTACAAGAAAATGAGCAAGTTGTTTCGCATAAAATCTGTACAATATTCCAGGTCTCACATCCGGCACAGATGCCTTTCCACTTGCTTTTGTATTCCACGTTCGCTTACCTTAATACCTTTCATTTCAGCATTCGTGTTGTGATTGACAGGATGGGACATGTTATAATTTTCCGAGGTGAAACAGTTTCGGAGGACCTAATTCAGTATTTCTGCCTTTTCCTGTCATCTTCTGTTTCGGTGCCAGTACAGTCTCTGAGTGACTGAACGGGTGATTTCCATCAGCTCACCGATTTCACATAAGGTCAAATCTCCTTAGGGTTTTTAGTCAGATCGCTTTGTCGGCTAGGTTTTAACTTTGCTTAAATCTGGTTCCGTAGCTGCTTTCCAGCACTGCTATTAACCCTTGCAGTACCAAGGTATTTTTCATAATGCACAGTACGAAGGCGGGACGAGGTAGAGGGTAAAGGGCCAGGGGTGTACTTTGTTTCCACATCAAAAAAATCTGTATAATTCAAATTTCTTTAATTTTTATTGACCTTTATCAACCAAATGCTGTATAAAGAGCTGTTGATGTGTAATAAAGTTCCAGAAATAGAAAATTCCTTTTAGCGCTCTCTACAAAGACGCATTCAGTATTTTTCACTTTTTCCATCATTTGTGTGTATTTCGTGTTATTTTCTTGAGCAGAATCTCTTTACATTGGTAGTAAAACTCTTTACTACGTTGCTGAAGAACGCTACATTATAATTCAAAAATATTACTGATATTTTAGATTTAATACTGTACTTTACATTGTACAGTTTCTGGGAGCACTGATTCATCACTTTCTTCGCAAATGTCTTCATTTGTGGAACATACAATAGTTTTCTTGCTGTGTCTACTGCATGTATGTGTCTCTTACAGTTGTTACAGATATTTACTGTACTCCAGTGCTTTTGACTGGCTTTCACCACAGCAAAAATGACATCTTCCCATTCCTCCTGCAATTTGCTTTTCAGCGATCTTCTGCTTGGTATTCCGTCCGAGAACACCTCCCATGGCTGAAACCACGCACTTCTGTAGTCCTCTAATATTCGTAGTCCTTTCTTCAATTATAATTTCAAGAGTTTTAGTCTCAATTCTTGAAGAAAAAGGCGATGCTTATTAGATTTTGTCTTATTCCACTCCGGAAAGTTGAGCAGAAACAATGTTTAACCGTTTAACGCTGAGTATTGAAAAGATAACGGCCACCTCTTCGTAGCCCTCTTAGTTGAAAATTTCCTCGCCTTTCGATCGATTGTGTCAACGCCGCCTTTCGTCTCATTACAATATAAAATTATGACTGTTTTGTTCTAAGTGTCAATAGGTGAACCAACTGTAGTGTCAAGGGTTTTTTTGGGGGGAGGGGGAAAGGAGAGGGGGAGGGAGAATTCACGGGGATGCAAGAAACAATTGTGATTAAGATATTTTCAATACTGGAATCACTGAAAGCAAATTTACCGGAATATAATTCTCTTCTTGAGATATCTTCCAGTTATTGAGGTAATTGCTTCCTATTAGCTTGTAATTTATAACGAGAGTTAGCTTGCGATTTCTCTACAAATCTTAGGCCAAATCAACTGAAGTGCAATATCTGTCTGTGGTGACACTGCACCCTGAATTATGTACAGGAATAAGCAGCGTTTCACTACAGCTGGAGCGGAATTTGGTTGTTGCGTACTATTATTTTGCCTCCCTAAATATTGCGCCACGCTGAGTACGTACCTCGTTTTAGAGTCTGTGGGCATTCATATAAGTATACCATACATTCCAGGCTTTTCTTCATGAAGGCCTTGAAGAGACACCTGTCACATAAAAACGACAACTTTTCATCAGTTACAATATACATCTCAGCAGAATAATATCTTGGCAGTAATTTCTTCATTTTATCAAATACTTCCCGTACTGCAGCAGTCTGTCATCTTCCTGCGCCCATTTTGCGTCTGTCATCAAATCTTACTATTTTAATATGCTGACTAAATCTACTTCTACTTATAGTAGCAGTATAAAAATCCCTTCCTCCACTGTTGAAACATAAATTGGGAATAAGTGACTCCTTCCTCTCCCCCCCCCCCCCCCCCAACATAACACTAAGTACTTCTACATATGCCAAGCACACAAGTCAGTTTGTTTTGTGTAAATTATATCTCAAAGCTTCTTCGTTGGTATACTTTATTTCGATGTTAATTTCTGGAGAAAAAATCTTTTCAAATGATTCTCTTATTGTTCTTCCTTCTCCTTCATTTCTTATACCTTCTCGCTCTCTCACTATATATATTGTTGGCCTCGCCCTGTTACATATCTTCTTGGCGTCGGAATTATATTCACAGGATCAAAAACCTTTATCACAAAATACAGCATCCGAGACCAATAAATATTGCCTTTAAGCTCTTCTGGCCACAAAAATCCTGTAATATGAGGCACAATAATCAACTACTGCTAGCGAGTTGTTAACCGCAGCACTGCAGAGTCCAGACTCCTTACCAGTCACAAAGGACGAGTTGCCACTTGCGCGCCAACCACACCTTTTCCACTCCGCCAGGCTACTTCCGTAGCTGTGGGGCTTCCCCACATCTTTTACATTCAACACTACGGACCAAGTCACTTAGCGTGCATTACATAACAATCATTCCATTAGTTATTTAAGTACACAAGCATTATTTAAACAACATCGTTCAAAAGTTTCACCTAACTGAAACATGTATACATAGTTAAAGAATTTCCACGATGGATACAACATTATACATAAGCAATACTACAAATTGACACAGAAATATCGATACAGGTACAAAATAGGTCAAAAATAAGTGTTACAACTTCAGTACTGTCTTCTTTCACATGAGAACACACGAAGCATTGCAGCGTACAGCATACAGGTCGCCTAGCCAAGTTGGATAACCAAAACACAGTTTCTGTTTCTAAATTTTTGCAAGTTAAATTTTCGTATGTGATGGTGGAGAAAAATGCATTGTGGGTCTACATGTCGAGTCGGATCGTCACCTGAGCAGAGGATATTTGTTTTTGTAAAATACGATGAGCAGCAAGCCCCTATGCATCATGTTTTAAACATCCAACCAGGAGTGCGGGAGAGATCACATGTAGGATGACGGACGCAGCTGGAGCGTCAGTCCAAGGCAGGTCGCTCTCTCTGGCTTGGCCTCCAGCTAGACACCTAGACACGTTGTACCTGCCTCTCCATCCAGATTGTTTTCGGGTCTTGATTCCACAAAAGAAATCTTTTCACAACCACCCTGACTAGCTAATGAATTGGCATTCTGCCCCGGACGCGCACAGTTGTATTCTGTTCGTGGTAACACACCCACACACTAGTAACAGTCCAATTCAGAGACGAAGACGTAATCTTCAACGGCCGTAGTACACGAGGTCGGCATCCGGCGTGAACTGAACTTCGGGGCTGGTTCTAGTCCCTAAATAGCTGTCTCCAGTCAATCAGGTTTTGGCGTAGTGATACTTCCTGTAGGCCGTGGCTCGAGCTCCCCTTGCAGAAAGTAGTGCTCGGAATGTCTGTTTCCATTATCTTGTATGTAAATAGCCGGTATTTGCCATGGTGCTTCCGGTACGCCTTGGGCATAGACAACCTCGTCCTCTGTGCTGTAATATGGATTGCCGGCCCTCAGGGGCTACCTTGGCTCCGGTATAACAGTTTATGCCACAGTATAGGATTATTGGATGTAAATTTTGTTTTAGTGTTTTTCACCAAAATGAGTTTCCCGTTGCAAGGGAGCTCTTTGTGCCTAGTTTGAACGGTCCTTCGCGCGTGGACAGCAAGGGCGTCAGAGAAGTGAGCCTAACCGTTCGAGAAAGGAAGTGTTAGCCAATGTAACTTTGCAACCTGTCCCAAACTATGAAAACGAGCACTGTTATGTTCGCTGCGAAAAGTAGATCCTTCGCACAGTCGGTCGTTTTCTCCGAATCCCGAAGTTTGAAGTAACGCCAGCAGCAAGATTTTTGGCTACACGTGTTCCCATGGCTACTACAGTAAGTCGAAACAACATGATCCTACCTATTAGCTGCCACGTGAAGATAGTTAACTGAGCGTTTCAAGCATCTTGGAATAGTTGCAATGTTCCCGCTTAGTCGACAATCAGTCCGTAGTCTAGTTACCCGCTAGCTGTGCGATTGTCAGTCGTAATCGAACCGCCGGACCACCAACGTGTCCATGCAGCCGTTAGCTACACTGAGCTGACAAAAGTAATGGGACACCACCTAAAATCGTGTCAGACATCCTCTGGCCTGGCGAAGTGCAGCAACTCGACATGGTATTGCCTCAGCAAGTCGTTGGAAGTCCCATGTAGAAATATTGTGCGATGCTTTTTCTCTAGTCATCCATAATCACGAAATTGTTGCCAGTTCAGGATTTTGTAAACGAACTAACATCTCGATTACGTCCGATTAACGTTCAATGGGATTCATGTCGAGCGATCTGGGTGGAGAAAATCATTCGCTCTAATTATTGGAATGTTCTTCAGACCAATTGCGAACAATTTTTGCCCATTGAAATGGCGCATTTTCATCCATAAAAATTCCATCGTTATTATGAACATGAAGTCCATGAATGGCTGCAAATAGTCTCCAAGTAGGCGACTATAACCATATTCTATCATTGATCGGTTCAGTTGGACCAGAGGAAGCAGTCCATTCTACATAAACACAGGCCACACTAGTAAGGAATCACCACCAGTTCGCACAGTGCCTTGTTGACAACTCGGGTCCATTTATTCATGGGGCCTGAGCCACTCTCGAACCCTGGCATCATGTCTTACAAACTGAAAACGGCCACGGTTTTAAAGTCGTTTAGGGTCCAACTGATATGGTCACGAACCTAAGAAAGGAACTGCAGGCAATGTCGTGCCGTTAGCAAAGGCATTCGCGTCGGCCGTCTGCTTTCCATAGCCCATTAACGCCAAATTTCGGCCCACTGTCCAAACGGATACGTTCGTCGTACATTCCAGATTGATTTCTGAGCTTATTTCACGCCTTGTTGCCTGTCTGTTATCACTGACAACTCTATTCAAATGCCGCTGCTCTCGGTCGTTAAGAAAGGCCGTCAGCCACTGCGTTGTCCATGGTGAGAGGTAATGCCTGAGATACGGTATTCTCACCACACTCTTTACACTGTGGATTTCTGATATTGCATTCCCTAACGATTTCCCAAGTGGAATGTCCCGTACGTGTAGCTCCAACTGCCACACCTAGTTCAAAGTCTGTTAGTTCCCGTCCTGCGGCCGTAAATCACCTGAGTACAAATGACAGCTTCGTCAATGTGCTGCAGTTTTATACCTTGTGTACGTGATGTTAGAGCGCCATCTGTGTATGTGCCTATTGTTATCTCATACCTATTGTCACCTCAGTGTAAACTACTTCGTTTTTCTGCCATATGCCACCATTAGAACTTATCTGTCTCACTCGCCCTCAACTGTGTGTTGTGTTTCTTCCTTTGTTAAGAGTCCTTTAATAATTTGTGCGAACAGTTTTACTCAACCGATCGAGCTATGACTCTCGCTCCTCTAATCTCTTCATCAAGGCACGTTTGCTGCTGATTTCAGTGTCTTCTTTTTATCATGTATAAACTACATTATTTATGTAGTTGAGGTCCTTTCTTTTTCAAATTATACTTGTTTAAAATACTCTTCAGTCGATATTTGTGTCAACAGAACTTTCCTAACCCCTTCTGACCTTAAGCTATCATCACTTCAGACATACTTGCAAACAAGGTCGAATTACACCTGTAGTAGGAAGTGAATCCGAAGCTTTAGGCACGGTTAACGTAGGAAGTATTGCAGTGAGTCCTCGTTTTCAAGCCATGCAGCTACGAACGCGGTTCCATCTTTTCACAAGCACTTTAAACCACATTTTATAAATTTATCGGTCGTTATTAGCCAATAACGGGTCACTTCACAGCTAGATGCAAGATACTTCATTTCTCCATTTCACGATAAAACAATTATTGCGTACTTCAGACTTAACAATTACATTTCCTTAACGAACAATTTCAGTGGTCCACGTCCTAACACTGTACTACTGGAAACGTAGGCCTCCACTTTGCCTTAAGCTGATTATGAGCTGATCCAATGTTATGAGTAAATCGTCTTAATTCTGCCCCTTTAAACACTTCCTACATGGAAAACTACAGTAAAAGAAAGAAGAGGTAGAAAGATATTCACTATTTCGATTTAATAACATCATCGATATCTTCGTAGGTAGTACTAATCATTTCATCATTCTTTCACTTCCTGGGTAATATATTTTGCACATGCATGTAATGTCATTACAAGCACCTGTTTTACACTTACATGTCCTGCTACTACAATTATCCATGTATACATCCTATTCAGTGTCCTGGATGCTTCGTTCTCATCTGTACGTCAATACTTGGTACCAAGAGACCTGTTTTAAGGCAGGAAGTATCTTCGGTTGCGCCATCTACCCTTGCCTCTGGAATTTTGTATAATTTCCTTTTAGGTACTGCTCGTTCCCTAGTTCCGATTTTTAGCACCTCACTTTTCTCATTTTTATACTCATTATTTAATACCAGTGTGTATTATTTTTGGCATGAGCTCAGGAAACATATCTAAAACACGCAACATAAAGGGCTTTTACTGTGTGTAACACAATCCACATGTCGGAATGTGAAACCTCTTACTCTTCAGCAGGAGCGACTACGCCATCTGACACTGTTATAAAGCTAAATCCGTTATTATTCAACGGGAACTTCCAATATGAAAAGTGATACTGTTATAAATGGGGAAATATGGAAACCAGTATTCCACATATTATCAAGTTCCAACGATACTTTGCATTTATGATTCACAGCAGTAATGTTATTACATTATCTTTACGCCGTGCTAGCAACGTTAACGTTCTCAGAATGAATGTAAAATTGGTAGTAAAAGTTGACGATGCCATAAAAACTTGCTCGCTGACTAAATACGGGCATGATCGAGATTAATGGATACTTAAAGGCAAGAAATACGTCTGGAGTAAATATATTGCTCTGAGACATCCGCGGCTCGATTCGCATGTCCGTCGTTCACGGCAGAGCAAATTCGCAGAATGTAGCTTATCCGTGGTTGGGACAGCCATGAAATTATGAAGAATGTTAACTTTTCGTCACTGGTCCACCGTGGTTAATATTTATTACTCATTTTCACTTTTACGGAGAAAACTTCGATGTCTTAAATACATAACTGGACTGAAGAGTTCAACACCATTACGAAACTACCAGCGAAGCGTGAAATTCATCGTGCATCTCAAAAACGTGGTATTTAAGTTCGTTACCAGTAGGAAACCTAGAGAGTTTTTCATTTTTCCAAGCGATAATATAGGGCTGCTCCAACTATTCGAGACCATAGTTCACCGGTGACGATAAGCGATGGGCGCTTGTACGAGTAGTTGAGCTGCCAATGGAATTTCACAATTTTCTAGTCGTCGAGTTATTAACATAAACCAGCCAACAAAACTCATAGTACCTGCTGTACAGGTTGGGCGTATTCATGTTTATATGTAGACTGAGAATGTTTTATCACTGATGTTTACAATCTGGACATGAATGTACAGTTAAATTTAGTGTTGTCGACGTTGGCGATGAAATTCGATACACGCGGAATTATCGTGCTTCCCATTCATCAGAGATGGCCGAAACTTACAAAAACACTGCATGCTATAAATGAGTGAGTTAGTATGTCTTAGAGCTGCCGTATTGAATGACGACATTTCATAGTCAAATATCCATTCCACTGAGAGGCCAGGTTGAAGTCTCAGACCAAAGTCCAATGAGAGTTTTCATATTCTACCGGGAGTGGTATTGCTGCTCGCAGTACAAGGGCACTGGAGACCTAGATGTCGAGACAAAGAAACCTATCGTCGTCATCATCATCAACACATAGTACTTCTTCCAGAAATCTCTCATTCAGGTTTTATATTACACTATCTTCGCGGGGTAGCCGCGCGGTGTGAGGCGCCTTGCCACGGTTCGCGCGGCTCCCCCTGTCGGAGGTTCGAGTCCTCCCTTGGACATGGATGTGTGTGTTGTCCTTAGCGTAAGTTAGTTTAGTTTAAGTTACATTAAGTAGTGTGTAAGCCTAGGGGTCGATGACCTCAGCAGTTTGGTCCCATAGGAACTTTCCACCTACCACCACACCGTCTTCCGGTCCCTTTGTGATGGCTGGTGATCATGTGGAAAGCGAGTAATCATCATTATAGATCTCACAGGAGATAAAATCTCGATGTCCGCTACGTTGAATCTTCTTTTTTATGGTGTGAACGGCAGCAGCCACACTTGTGGCATAATTCTGTCACTCAGCAACATTCCACATCACCATTGGAGAGTCGCCTGTACGAGGAAGCACGAGTGCTGTATGGGGACCTCGGCTGTCCGCTGTTTCCAAATACCGAAAATGGTTCAAATGGCTCTGAGCACTATGGGACTTAACATCTGTGGTCATCAGTCCCCTAGAACTTAGAACTACTTAAACCTAACTAACCTAAGGACATCACACACATCCAGGTTCGAAGCAGGATTCGAACCTGCGACCGTATCGGTCACGCGGCTCCAGACTGAAGCGCTAGAACCGCACGGCCACACCGGCCGGCCTCCATATACCAGCGGTGGGACTGTCGCCGTGACAGAAGGGGCAGTGTGTGGTGTCAGCAGCCCGACCTGCCCTGTGGTCTTTATTCTGCAATGTGGTGCTGGATAGAGCTTTATAACAAAGCCGATACTGGAACGATTTCACTGCAAAATAACAGACTGTAAAGGTGAGCAATTTCTTGGAAACTTCGCCCTTCTTTTCGTGTGAGCTTGAAGCTTTGTAAACATTTTCCGTTAAGTTGTGACTGCTCTACGTCCGTTCTGTCTCATTCTGCCCACGTTCTATATTAGCGGTAAGCGTTGAAATTATATGAATCATTATGACTACGACTACTGCAGGCATAGTCAGTGTTCCTGGTATTGCAGCTCTGCAACAGCGATTATTTTACTTCTATTTTGGTTCGCTTCTCTGGTCTATTTGCTGAAGGAATATTTTCAGTATTTGTCGTGTAACATGCAAATTACTGTAAGATTCTGTGTTCAGAAACAACTGGTTTTAAAACTGTATTCTGAGTCGTTGCTGGAAACAACAAATACGGCTCAGATTAGCGCTTAACGTATGGTAAGATTGTTGCATGATTGTTCGTAGGTTTTGGCGGTGTTGTCGTATGTCAAACTTCAACAAATTTAATAAACTTACTCTCAGTAATTAAACTATCAAATCTCTTGAGCTATCTGCTGTATTAAAATTTCAGGCCAGGTCATAAATACTAAGTTCCTTTTATCAAACATTTTCAGAAGCGCTCAAAATCTCGTCTTGGACAAGTGATCACCTATACTAACTCGTGTGTCGGTAATGCTGCCTTAGAATAGAAGACTGCTCCTTTAATGGCTTTGAGTATGCCTTATTTAATGCCATTTGTGGTTGCAAACTAACTTGGCCGGTGGACAGAGCTTATAAATTATCGTCCAAAAGACCGTTAACAGAAAATAGAGAATTTTTAAATAGTTGTTTCAATATTGATTTGGGTCGTTGCTGTTTTCGGTCAGACCAAAATACTTACTTTCTTTCAATGAAAATTTTTAATTGTGTATTAATTTCAATTACTAGAACACTCCTTAAACTTTTTTGTCTGCTGTATTCTATAGTCTTAAGGTAGTTCTGGTAGGTTTTTCTTCGTTTACTGTCTTGGTGAAAGTCTCCAACACTGTTTATTTGGTGTATCCAAAGGGGCTTCATCCAACAAAGGGACTTGCTTATTAAGAAATTTTCTGAGCTGTCTGTCGTTAGTAAATATTTGTACCATTTCGACCATAGACACCCTTGAGGAACACATGCAACAAATTTAAAGCTACCCTGATAACAGCACCAGGCATACAGATGCTAGAGGTATTTTAAAGTGTGAATATTCCTTAATCCAGTTTATTGCAGATGTAATGTTCTTACGTTTTGAACTGAGTGCAGATTTCATTTATTGAAACCTATGGTTTCTTTTTAATTTATATTTACTGACTGTGTCCATGTTGCACGTTGGATCTGAAAACTTGTTCAGTAAATGTTGTACGATTCTTTTTGTAATTTTCACTGGGCTCATCAAAAAATTACTTCCCAGCCCGAAACCTGCCGTTTCAGAAATAAAAAACATATCTGTAATGGAATCATTTCCGTACTGTCCTGATTTTGTAAGGCAGTAACTAGATTCGTTACCGAATTTCGAAAAGCTGCAGCAGAATCAATGTTGTGGCAGAACTATCTGCAGGAAACCCACTTCCGCTGTGAGACACGCGGGAGGCCCCGCAGTCGGCTGTTTCCAGACGGGGGCCCTTTATTATTGAAACATGCTGCCAAGTTCTCTTTCTGCGAGAGCCGTAAACCGTGGTGTTTGAAGCGGAAGAACTTTCTCCCAGCCGAGTATCTCTCCTCCTGGGTTGCTCCAATGGCCCGGCCAGGTCCCGCGTTCCAGGTTTTATACGTTCCAAAGCAGCGGGACGAGGCGCCGCGCCCTGATGCGTCCCTCTCTGCACCTCCGCCACTGTGCCTTTCGGCCCGGGTGGATCATCGTCGCGGTGAGGCTGGCTGCCTTTTATTACGTCCCCGCGGGGCGTTTGGGTACACAATGCGTCCGCGCTGTACGTCCGCGGCTTTACGATGCCCTCACGGAGCCCAAGTTCGGCAGGGCTGCTAAGTAGTCTTAAAGGAGCCGCAGTGTCAGACGTGCCCCAGCCACGACGTACACGTGTTTTCTTGCCTGAGAGCTTCCAAAGGCCCCTGTCTTAGCAAGCTACTCACCTGCAGGAACTGCCATTAATACCCGTTTACTTAAGAATTACTAGGAATGTGTGTTTTATTTCCACATGTTGATTTAAGCAACATACACTTACCACCATTCGGGCCTACTCCTATTGATGTTACAAGGCAGTACGAGGAGCGATCTTTGATCTTGGGACATGTGATTAGCATGTCGCCTATCACTCCAGCCGTTTAGCCAATACATGAATATTTAGGATGCCGCTGCTCCTTTATTCAAGTAGGTCCTCATTTGGTCTCACACTGTCAGTGGACACTGTTACGGACCTCTGTACCTCAGAAAAAATCTAAGAAAGTATTGGTAACAGACCCTCCCATCCTTCCTCACCGAAAGCAGCGACGCTAACCGTTATTTGTTTTCTTTAGGTCTATTTCTTCGTCGTTTATCGTCAGTGTTTCTATACGGATGTCCCACAACATCTTTCAAATTCTATGGATGAGAACGTCATTCACTTTTTTATTACAGAGATTGGCCAGTCCCCTGACCGAACGCGCTGAGCTACCGTGGCGGCGAAGAATACGGCGCTACGGAAGCGGTCTTAAATAAAGTAACTAATCATCATCAGCAACATCGTCGACGAGCTCGGTCACTTGGTGCTGTGCCTTGTTTGCGTCGGGATGCGACACAGGAGCCCAGCAGGTTCTTAGATTTTTACCACTCTTTAGCTTCTCCTTGCCAGTTAAATCCAGTTTCTTCTGTAAGTCTATTTTATCATGTATCCGGTGGTCTCCCCCTCACCTCCCCCTTAGTAGGCCCAGCTCCGATACTGAGTACTTTTTTTCACTACTGAAATCACAGCTGTCGAGAAGTCAAGTACTTAATTCGAAACGACACGGCTTGAAAACCACGACGATTGTATTCGTTGATTAAAATTCTTACAATTAAAAGTGAATGAAATATAATTTCTCATAAAATTACAATCACTTTCTCCCATTTTCACTCATATTACTTATCCAATGATGAATGTGCAAAATTTGCAACTTTGACAATAAAAACCTAACTGAACTATAAAATAAACATTAAAAAACTTCAGGAAAAATGGTTCAAATGGCTCTGAGCACTATGGGACTCAACTCCTGAGGTCATCAGTCCCCTAGAGCTTAGAACTACTCAAACCTAACTAACCTAAGGACATCACACACATCCATCCCCGAGGCAGGATTCGAACCTGCGATCGTAGCGGTCGCGCAGTTCCAGACTGTAGCGCCTAGAACCGCTCGGCCACCTGGGCCGGCAAACTTCAGGAAAGCGCCGCTACTTGATCACTTGCAAAAAAAATACGCTGTCTGCCAGTCACGCTGTGTAAACATTAAAAACACCCTTCTTAAACGTTTAGGAAGCAAGTCACATGTTCAACAAAATCTTAAAAGTCTTAGCACATTCACCTTTGTCTGCTAAGTTCGCAGATCAACCTCTACACTCTTCCTTGAATACACAATTAATTTAAAATGTATCTCTGATAGTACTATCCTGTCACGATGCGTTCTGGATTACAAACTCCAGCTCCTGCTCTCAGCACAGTTAAATATATCACAATATCTTTTTCAAAAATCTAATCGGTGTTCGATGTTATCTGTTATCTGTAATTGTATTTCAGTATCAAAAATAATGTCCCAAATATTTATGCGATGTTTGTGTATATATCAGTGCGCTTATTAAGTGACACTTCCTTTCCAGTATTAGCTTTCTGAAGCTCGGCGAAATTAGTCTTCTGCTGCCAGACGCCCCGCTGCGAAGTTCGTCGTAGGCTACAACTCCTAAAGAAATTAGACTTCTCGGAAGTTCATAAGTTGTCTACTCAATAACACTAATCAGAGTGCAATCTGGCCGTATTATCCGTCCAAGGAAAACGTCAAAAAGGAGGAAAAATTTTGCGGTGAATGAAACTTTCTAACCGTGCGCAGGCTCGAGGATTTGCTTCCAAAGTCCATCCGTCCGAATGTCTATTCCGATGTGCCACACGTCGGGATTCACATGTACTGAATCACTTGAAATAAAATCGTAGTTACCGTTTCATATTAGACGACGATGTATTTCCTTATATTATTCTTATACAGCAGGAATCAGCATTCCTATATAACTTATTTCCCATTTATCAATTCATCAACTTTTAGAATTCGAAAAGTCACAGAATGGCTGACTACAATGCATTCAGTTGGATTCGTACCAAGTGCAGTACACTCCTACCCCCACTTACATTTAACACCAGTGTGTGTTATATCAGTTCATTAATTGCTTATTCGTGGGCAACACTCGTTTCACGATACTTCCTGCAGGCGTGACGTCATTTTGACGTCGCGCGCAATAACGTCTTGGGTATATCTACCTCTTAGAATTTCTCTGATGATTTTCTTATCTTCTTTTTTGATGTCTTCAAGATGTTTGCTGTTAAGGGTTAGTGTTTCACTGTCGTAGAGGATTGCTGGTTTTATGACAGTATTGTGGTGTCGAATTTTTGCCCCTCTTGACATTGATTTTTTTGTTGCAGAGGTTTTGCGTTAACCCTAATCCTTTCTTAATTTTTGGAGGCGATGTTGCTGTGAGATTTTTTTCAATACCTGTCGGTTCGATGGGTTCTCCATGGTATTTGAAGTATGGGACCCTGTTAATTTTACCATATTTTGTTTTCAAGCATGAAATTTCTGTTTTTGAACGAAAGAATTCAGTTTCCTCAAATGAAATTTGTAAACCTACTTTTTCTGCACATTCTTTGAGTATTTCCAGCTGTTTGACTGCCGTCTGCTCATCCTCTGTTAGTATCGCCAGGATATTCGCAAATGCAAGATATACTACGTAGAGGTTATTTTTGGCAACGCCCAGTCGGATTGGCTTCCAAACCCCACATTTCTTGAATTCTTTCTCCCGTTCTACCATAACTTTGTCTAGAGCTATGTTGAACAGAATATGAGAGAGTACATCACATTGTCTCATACCTGTTTGAATGTCGAAGGATTCTAAGATCTCCCCCATAAATTTTACTTTAGATTTCGTGAAAATTAGTGTTTGTTTTCTGATTTCTCTTGTTTTCGGGTTATAATCCCCTCTCTTCTAAAATTTGGAATAGTGAGGGCCTGTCTATTGAATCGTATGCTTTTTTGAAATCTACAGATGTGCATGCTACATATTTTCGTCTGAGAGCTCGCATTTTGAGTATGGTTCTGAGGTTTAAAATTTGCTCCGGACATGATCTATTCGGTCTGAATCCTGCTTGATATACTGCTATTTTGGGTTCTAATTGCTGTTGTGTTCTATGCAAGAGACAAGCTGACAGAATGTTGTAGGTTACTGGTAATAGAGAGATTCCCCTATAGTCTTTTACATCTGATTTATTACCTTTTTAATGCACTGGATGATAAGTAATCTTCCAGTCATCTGGGATTTTTTCGGTTTGCCAGATGTTTTGGATTATTTGAGTAATTTCTCTGAATGAATTTGGGCCTAAAGTCTTCAAGAGCTCTACTTCGATTCCGTCCTCCCCTGATTCTTCAATGCTTTTACGTTTCTTAATGTGCGCATAAGTTTCTTCTTGTGTTGGTGGTGATGAGTTATGTGGTGAGATATCTGATTGCACTTTCGGAAATCTCGCTTTAGGTTCTGGCCAATTTAAAACCTGTAAAAAATATGTGCCTAGTACTTGGTAATTTTCTTTATTTGTCAGGGCCAATTTACCATCTTATTTTCTAAAGCAAAAGTTTTGTGGTGAGTAGCCTTTGATCTGGTTTGCGAAGCCCTTATAGAAATCGTGTCATTGTAGCTTCTGAAGTTTTCTTTGATTGACTGCAGTTGCTCACTGTCATATTTCATTTAATTTGTCTTAAAATCTTGAAAGTCTGTTTGCGCATTTCGGAAAATTTCTTCTGTGTTTCTTCTGATTTGTTGCAATTGTAATTTTGAAATGCCTTTCTTCTTTCTTCTAGTGCGTTCTCGCATTCTTGATTCTACCAGTGGTGTTTTGGTTTTTTGTGAAGAAGGATCAGATCTTTTGCTGTTTTGATGATTTTAGTTTGAAATTTCTCCCAATCCTCTGCGTGTTCTTCCCATTTCTCAGTGATTTTGAAAGTCTGATTTTGTGTAGATCAAACTTCTTTTTAATCTCCTTTTGGGTGTGAATTTAATTTTTATTCTGGTCAAATAATGATGCGAATCCATATTTGCACCTGTGCATAATTGCACATCGTGAATTTCTTTCTGGTAGTCAGATAATGTTGCAACATTATCAATGTGAAATTCTTCCAAATGATGGATGGATGATCGCCATGTTTTTTGTTTTTTGGGATGTTTCTGAAGTTATGTTGACATCATTTTTAGGTTGTTTTATTGACATAATTCAATAAGTCGCGTGCCATTAATATTAGTAAATCTGTGTGTTGGATAGTTTCCTACTATCTTCTTGTATCTGTGTTTTTTGCCAATTTGTGCATTGAAGTCACCGAGTAGAATTTTCACATCATCTTTTGGAGTTTTGGCCATTTCTGTTTCAAATTATTCCCAGAATATTCCTGCTTTTTTCAGGCGCTTTTTTATTATCACCATTTATTGGTGTATTTACGTTAATAAAGGTGCAGTTTTCGTTTGTATGTTTGATTCTTAGGGTCATTAGTCGATTGCTGATGGGTTTCACATCTGTTCCTGAGTGCAGCATCTTTTTTGTCTACAATAAAGGCCATTCCAAATAGTGTTGCTCCTTTGCAAATTTTCTTCTTTGTTCCACTTTTGAAGATTCTGTAACTATCTTAGTCTACCGTTTCTGAATCTGTATAGCGTGTTTCTTACCAGGCGAGAATTTGAATTTTCTGTTTCGTGAGTTCTGTCGTGGGATTGTGTAATTTTCTTGTTTGAATAAGTGTCTGAATATTGAAACCGCCCACATATGTGTGTTATTCGTGGAAGTTTACCAGAGCACTCCGACTTTCTTTCTCGATAAGTCCAAGCGCCCCAGATTCCGAATGCTAGGTTGCCACTTTGGAGTGGATGAATTTCCACCTGGGGTAATTTTGTCATTACTTGTACGAGTTATGTTTGCTTGTCATCAATTGTCTAGCTTTGTTAGTTGTGTAGAACCAGGGATTGTGAGTTTCTGGAGCATGTTTACAGCCTCACCTCCTGGTGAACGACCGCCGACCATACTGCCGCTTGGATTTTGGTTGTCATTCTGGTCCTCGGGTGGTATTTTATTTCCCAGCTACCTGACATACCTAACGAGCATTCCCTATCCGCCACCTGGAGCGCACCAGATGGGGGTTGACAAACCCCACACTGGATTGTTATTGTTATTATTATTTTTATTATTATTATTATTACTGCTTTAGTAATATTATCGATGACTAGTGCCATCAAATAAGAGAGCTCTCTCAGGATTCAGTTGTTATCTTCAACAATTTACAACATTAGCATGAAGCATGACTATTATAATTTGCAGTACGCCGTTTAAAGGCAATGGAGCACTGAAAATTCATCACAAACACATCACCGTTATCATTAAATATGACTTAATAACGCATCAGCCATGTAAGCCTTCAAAATATACAATGATAACCAAAACAGGAGACAACTGGTACCCCACTTCATGCTAGCGTAATAAAGAACGTCGTGGTTTATGGAGTTGAAAGAAGTAGGTTCGCATCTCGCCAATGCATGTTTTTTTCATGTTAGTGTTGTTAACACATTCTACGACTGTCTTATGAATGTAATACAAGTATGTCCTGCGCTGTTTGATGTTATTTATATTTCTGTCTGATCATAGAACGAAGATTGAAATAAATACGTAGCGATATTCGAGTGTGTGGTTAGGAGGAACCTAACAGGACAGTTTAAATTGCCGCGAGTAAGACGAGGAGCAGTACCGTTCATATTCTTCCTTGTCACAAAGTGGACAGCCGATCATTCGGTCTCGATATTACGCGTGACGTCAAAATGACGTCACGTTAAGTGTTTTGAGGCGAGAGTTTCCCCTTATACTCGCAAAGTCCAGAGAGAAGCGCTGCTTAGTTTACACGATTTGTGTGTCACCGTGTAATCGCTACATCGTTGAAACTTTCAGGAAGTGTCTCAAATAACTCCTTTCACTGCCATGCAAACACTCACACTTCACAGATGAAAGAAATATTAAGGACGCGATGTTCTGGCGGGCTGCGCGCGCTGTGCGAGTAAACGTACTGGTGCACTGCAGAGACCGGGGGCGCTACGGGGCCGGCCAGCTGAAGTCTCCTTTAGATCGGCAGGCAACCAGTACGGACGGCCTGAGTCTGCCACACCCCGAGCCGGCGCCGAGTTGGACCCACCAGCTGGACTCGTTATCAACGGACTGTTTTGGGACGATACCGATCGGCTTCACTTTTGCGAAGGAAAACTGTATAACGAAATAGCTCTTGTGTCTCTTGAGGCCCCGTATTTTTATTCGGTTGCTGATTTGTTTGTGATAATGTTTCCAAAAAAAGAAAAAAAAACGGTTCTGAGCACTATGGGGCTTAACATCTGAGGTCATCAGTCCCCTAGACTTTTTTTTGTTTTTTTTTTTTTTTTGTTTAAAAAAAAATTCTTTATTGATAACCATTATAATTATACAAGTTGACCCACTTCCTTAAACTCATTAGTGGGTCCTAACAGTTATACATTTATATTGAATTGTGCAGCTAGCTTTTAGTTTAATAGTGAGCTACAGTTACACTAACAACAATGGGCATTTAATATCTATATCTACTGTTTATATCTAATTCCTATAACTAATTGAATTTATGTATTTTCTGCAGCGTCACATGTGTGCCAGTAAGAGTATAAACCTACTTAATGTGCCTTGTTCTTCGAGCTAACCCCGAAGAACATGCCCCTGGCACTGGGCAGGCCTCGACGTTATACACTCCTGGAAATAGAAATAAGAACACCGTGAATTCATTGTCCCAGGAATGGGAAACTTTATGGACACATTCCTGGGGTCAGATACATCACATGATCACACTGACAGAACCACAGGCACATAGACACAGGCAACAGAGCATGCACAATGTCGGCACTAGTACAGTGTATATCCACCTTTCGCAGCAATGCAGGCTGCTATTCTCCCATGGAGACGATCGTAGAGATGCTGGATGTAGTCCTGTGGAACGGCTTGCCATGCCATTTCCACCTGGCGCCTCAGTTGGACCAGCGTTCGTGCTGGACGTGCAGACCGCGTGAGACGACGCTTCATCCAGTCCCAAACATGCTCAATGGGGGACAGATCCGGAGATCTTGCTGGCCAGGGTAGTTGACTTACACCTTCTAGAGCACGTTGGGTGGCACGGGATACATGCGGACGTGCATTGTCCTGTTGGAACAGCAAGTTCCCTTGCCGGTCTAATAATGGTAGAACGATGGGTTCGATGACGGTTTGGATGTACCGTGCACTATTCAGTGTCCCCTCGACGATCACCAGTGGTGTACGGCCAGTGTAGGAGATCGCTCACCACACCATGATGCCGGGTGTTGGCCCTGTGTGCCTCGGTCGTATGCAGTCCTGATTGTGGCGCTCACCTGCACGGCGCCAAACACGCATACGACCATCATTGGCACCAAGGCAGAAGCGACTCTCATCGCTGAAGACGACACGTCTCCATTCGTCCCTCCATTCACGCCTGTCGCGACACCACTGGAGGCGGGCTGCACGATGTTGGGGCGTGAGCGGAAGACGGCCTAACGGTGTGCGGGACCGTAGCCCAGCTTCATGGAGACGGTTGCGAATGGTCCTCGCCGATACCCCAGGAGCAACAGTGTCCCTAATTTGCTGGGAAGTGGCGGTGCGGTCCCCTACGGCACTGCGTAGGATCCTACGGTCTTGGCGTGCATCCGTGCGTCGCTGCGGTCCGGTCCCAGGTCGACGGGCACGTGCACCTTCCGCCGACCACTGGCGACAACATCGATGTACTGTGGAGACCTCACGCCCCACGTGTTGAGCAATTCGGCGGTACGTCCACCCGGCCTCCGCATGCCCACTATACGCCCTCGCTCAAAGTCCATCAACTGCACATACGGTTCACGTCCACGCTGTCGCGGCATGCTACCAGTGTTAAAGACTGCGATGGAGCTCCGTATGCCACGGCAAACTGGCTGACACTGACGGCGGCGGTGCAAAAATGCTGCGCAGCTAGCGCCATTCGACGGCCAACACCGCGGTTCCTGGTGTGTCCGCTGTGCCGTGCGTGTGATCATTGCTTGTACAGCCCTCTCGCAGTGTCCGGAGCAAGTATGGTGGATCTGACACACCGGTGTCAATGTGTTCTTTTTTCCATTTCCAGGAGTGTAATTCGCTGCAGTACCTATTCTAGTTTCCTATAACTAAGTCCTACAAACTAACTTATCCTACGTCATATTCGGTGTGTCATAATCGGTGGTTGGTCCCTATTCCCCCTAGTCCTGTACATGGCGGATTCCAACTCGGGTGAAGTCAGTCAGTCCACGCACAGGCGGTATGGGACTAGGGCTCTTGGTCACAATCGGTAATAATTATTATCCTTGTTCTTACTGTATCTCTCTTAAATATTCAGTTAAAACTTTTCGAGATACCTCGTTTGCCAAGGTGTTTAGAGTCTGAAAGGTTTCCTCACGTCTAAGCAGTTGATACGTGTCATGGTTAGGAAGTCTGTCTCGTAGTGTGTTTGCGACATCATTGAAGAGAGGGCATTCGTAAACAACATGTTCGGGTGTACCCTCCGGATCGCCGCAGTCGCACGCTGGTGTTGCCCTTTTCCCAAATCGACATAAGTATGTCGGGTAGGGTCCATGGCCAGTGAGAAAGTGAATCAGACCTCGTGTAGGCTCGAAGTACTTCATACCCAGGCGTTCCCTCACATCAGGTAGAAATTGGAAGGTTCGTCGTCCAGCCTCTTCTACAGCCCAGGTGTTCTGCCAGAGTTCCTCCCCTCTATTCCTTATTTCTCTTTTGTCCCCCACTCTGATACCCATAATGTCTACTATCTTTTCGTAATTATCCCTTTTGGCCCAGTACCAGGCCGCCTGTTCCCTTATCTTGATGTCCAGAGGGCAGAGCCCCATTATGACTAATAGGGCCCCCCCTGGAGATGTTCTGTAAGCACCCACAGCTCTTAGTAGCATGCTTCTCTGGACCCTTCTCACTGCCATGGCGGGCACTACCCTCGTGAGCCTGTGCGCCCAGACTCCCGAGCCGTAACCCACGACTGAAGTTAGGATGCTGTTGTGATATAGTGTGATTAAGTGTGGAGGAAGATGGAATCTTTTATGACCTATTGAGATGAGATTGTTTAGTATCTGAAGGGCTCTCTGGGTGACGGTATCAATGTGCTTGCCGAAACTCCACCTCATCAATGATGACTCCTAGGTAGCGTGTCTCGCGTCGTCTAAGAACTGGTGAACCGTCTATTCTGACAGTTGGATTTCTAATGAGATGTCCTTTTAGCAGGAGGTAAGTAGATTTGCTGGGCGATATCGTCATTTTAGTCGCGTGGCACCACTGTTGGAGTTTGTCTAGTGCTGTCGCTATGTTTGGTTCAATGTCTTCGCGGCTGCGGCCGCCAACCAACAGGAGGAGGACATCATACACATCCATGCCCGAGGCAGGATTCGAGCCTGCAACCGTAGCGGTCTCGCGGTTCTATACTGAAGCGCCTAGAACCGCTCGGCCACTTTCGCCGGCGATAATGTTTATTTCGGTGTCATTCAGCAACTTGAAACTTGCTCAGTTCGTCGTGAGCCAGTGCTCGTACGATTTATCTAACTGTGTTTCATTCGCTGCTTGCCTGTGGACGTGAGATTCATTCAGATGTGTGTTATTCGCTATTGGACAGCGGATAGGAGATTCATGTAAATTGTTTATTGGCACTGTTCGACAGCAGGGATAACAACGCTAGTTGTTGTATTTTTAGAGCACACTCCCCTCTGGTGGGCACACTTACCTTTGGTAGTTAATGATAATTACACCAATACATATTTTCTCGAAGACATATATTGATACAATTTTCCGCCGCGTCAACAGGTTTAAAAACCACGAGCATTCGGCCTAATGCTCTTCGGTCATTGTCAAGTGGTGACTGTCGAATGATTGCTGATGCCGTCCTTATACGGCAGCGCTGTATTCACTGACGTCACTGGCGATCGCTCCAGCGCCATATATGGTAATGTTTTCGTTACACGCTTGCCGTGCCCGTTTCTGACCTGCAATGGCTGGATTCCAAGCGGTGCTTCGCTGCAGGCCGCCGACTTTATTGAAGGTGTTGTCAGAAACTTTTATCTGGATTGAGTCTTCTATGACGCTATCACAGAAATTATTAGTGCATGTAATAACAGTTGTCTTCGCGAATGCAATAGTAGAGAACTGGCGGTGCTGGTGCAAACTTGATATGCTATTTAATTAATTGATCAATTAATTACCCCATTGACCACGACCACCCCCACACCTGGATGACATCTTGTGTTTTCATCAGCCTGCACGTGGGCCCCACACCCTCCCCCTCCCCGCCCGTCCCCTTGTCCCTTACCCGTCCCCCACCTACCCTACTGGCGAGAATTTCGAATTTTTGCGGAAATTTCTTTTCCCAGCAGGGCTGTGCTGACGTCCCCTCCCTCCCCCCGCCCCAGGAATTGGCAGTGAATTAAAAATAGCGGTACCCTTTCGCAGACTAACACTGGTCCTCCTGGGTGGAAACCCGAAGAGCAGAAGAGCATCTCACCCCCCCCCCCCCCCAACACAATTATATCACCAGAGGCGCTTGGAATTGGCGGTGCTCTTTCTGGGACTCAATCCCTAGCCATTCTGACTTCGAAACTTTCCAGATGCCAGAGAGGAAGGTTAGGTTAGCGTCCTTTATTTATTTTCGTCGCTAAAATGAAGTAAAGAACGCTCACAATAACGTAATTAATCATAAATGACGGCTTAAATTACCCAACTACATGCTCAGCGCTACACAACGATTTCCTAAAATCGCAACACAGCTCAAAAATTGACGATACCGAACAACTGGTGTCATACTGCTGGGAAAAAAATTTCTTAGTACCACTCGGAACGAGCAACAGACACTCAAACTCGACCGTTCATCTGCTAGCAGGCGGAAAAAAGGCTGGGGTGTAGGATACTGTCATAATTCTTTACGCTGGGAAATATGTTCAACTGATTGACAGAAAGGAATTTAATAAGCTTAAGTATGCAGCTGAGGACTGACAGTTTGGCGTCAGAATTCGCTACAGACCCATACTCGACAATCACCCTGCAGCCTAGGTAATCGAGGTCCAATACACGGTATCACAGCTGATATAAAATGCATCACTGTTATAACTACACATAGAAATTATTGTGAAAAAACCAGCACTTGCAATGAACGGATCACAATGCAGCACAAGTACTGGGGTTGAGAAAAAATCGTCGTGATAACACAATTACCGCAAAAACCTGTAGCTGTGTCCTCTATGGGCGCTCACGAACTAGCCAACTTTGAAGTGGTCTTACACCCCTCCGATTAAGCCCCTGATAATTCCCCACCTCGCCACCACAGCTAGGGATAGATGCCTGTTGTATCTTGCCACTGATGGTGCACAGAGAGATCCTTCTGGTGGCAATGATATACTGTACTGTTTCCAATCTGCGTAAATCAGTCACAGATAGACAAAAGGCAACACGAAGAGAACACTTCCTGCAATCAGTCTCTGTTGATCCATCATGGTCATGGGACATCGGCTGGTTAAGTAATTGTCAATGTCAATAAATTCACCAACAGTTTCGGCAATCCATTATGCCATCTTCAGGCCCCATACGTTTTAATCCAAATAAATGAACTTCTCGTATAGCGCCATAAATCACTGGATATCGAGAATTTAATCGTTATACAATTGCTTCATTGGAAGACGTGACAGTGGTTGTTGTGATTCAAAAATAACTGCACACTTCGTGGATGTAATGTATGGATTAAAATAAGGAAGTTAAACAAAATTTTAATTTTAATAATTAACAGCCTCAGTTGTACCATTAATATTCACACAGTTGCTGACAGGGCCGTGAAATGCTGAAGATATTTAAAATCAAAATTTTGTCTGCAATTGCTTTATTCCAAGGTATGATGAATAATGTCATTTGCGATAGGCATTACATCAGGGGCCAGCACAGGCTTTTGACGTATCATGTTCGCCTGTCTATCGACTGATGTTGCTTTGTCGACGGTGCCCCTGCACATTTCTGTCGGGAGGCAAGAGAGTGCCTCAGAGTTGCTCATCCCGATAAGAGGACAGGTCGTGCAGGACCAGTTGCTTGGCCCGCCGGATCTCCGGACCTTAACACCCTGGACTTCTACCGTTTGTTCCGTCTCAAGGCGCTCGTGTATGATTTGCAATTGAGAATATAGCAAAACTGCAGTAGCGAACTGGAAACAGCTGTATAATAGTGCAGAATGAGGAACGGAGCCTGCAACATTCTTAGAGTGATAAGACATCGAGTACGTCACTCTCTTCGTCTACTTTCACATCATTTTAAACATGTTCTGGGGTAATCTTACAGTATGTAATTGTGTTTAATTTCGGCTCCCTTCTTGTCGTTGCTTTCTGAGAAGAATTAATTTTGTGTTGCACTTGTGATGTATACTCTACTGCGTAACTCTGAAATGAAGCAATTTCAGACAAAACCTCATTTAACATTTTGTTCTTATTTTGATGCGTACGTTACAGCCACGACGTGTATACAGTTATTTTTGAATCACTCTGTACATAAACGCTTCGGTCACTGTTGCGAGGGGCCCTCATCACGGTGACAAATTTACCACTCTACACCTACCGACGTTAAATGACGCAACATCAAAATATAAGTAAGATCGAATGGAGCAGAATCATATATCTTTGGGAAATTGGTTTGTCATACTATGACATTTCCTGTCATACAGTGTTTGCTTCTTTGACAGTGATGCATGTGTAGAATTAGAAGATCACGAGCAGAATGAGCAATGCTACCACAGTATGTCACATCTTCGCTCAGATTTTTTTCTTTAATCGCATTTTTATGATGTTCACAAAACGCAGAGCCTTCTAAACTTTTCACGCCCTAATTACAGCCATAGAAGCTTGTTCGTTTGGGAATGTACTTCTGGTCAAAAAGCTATTCTGGTGTCCGGAGTCCAAGGTTTTTGTTAATCATGGCTTTTGCGTTCTTGTGATGATATTTCCACAGGAACTTCCAACGCCAACACACGTTGCTTTGTATCAAACCGAGAAGTGCAGTACCAGCTTTCATAGATTTAGTTTTAATTTTTTTCTATTACAGTAAATTATTGTCTTAAAATTTTTATCTTCTGTTTCACCTAATGGTGGAACACATATTTCTATTTCTAGCAGAGAAACCAAAAACAAAATTTCATACTTTTACCTTTGAAAATGATTTAATAATGAAATAATTCCATAAAACTTTTCATCCCCTATTTTGTTCCTTTAGGGGATTAACTTTACAAAAACACAAACATTTATTTTTAACTGAAGTCAGATACCAATTTTAATGGTTGTAGTTTTAAAAATGCTTTAGGCCTTCTTAAATAATGGTTTATTAGCAAAAACCTTCTACTATTTTAGGCCTTATGCATGTTTATTTTTTTTATTTCTCACTGACAAACTAAGTCCATTATATAATATGTTTATAATATACTTGTTTACATAATAACTCATAGATTACTGATGTCACACTGGTTTTTGTACATATGGTATATTTTATAGGGCCTGAAGATGACGTTACAACGTTGAACCTAGTTGCCAAAATAAAATCGACACCTTAACTACAGCTGGAGGAAGTTCTTCATTTTTAATATAAATATATACTAGCTAACGTCCAACTGTCCTCCATTTCAACTATGGATGTACGAAGACCAACAGTATGAGATCAACACCCGCTCCAAACCAAGTATCTATCATTAGGTGCTTGGGCTGGGCGATGAGTCAGTGAGTCAGTGGAGACATTGCCTTTTATATAAGAGACTGTCACTTTGTCAACAAGATCGTAATGGAATGTATAGTTAAGACCCCAGTTTCTCGACAATTCGTTTTCTCGTGCGAGCTGGCTTATTGGTATGCCCAGGGCCGGTTCGACAAAACTTTTCCACTTAAGTATCCTATGGATTGGCGTCCCCTCTCCTCTTTTCCCTCGCATACTTTCACCTCTCTCAGTTTTCGCTACCAACTGTGACGCGCACTGTACAAAAATCTCGCACCTGGGCGCTCCTTACAGCTTGACGCCCCAAGCGGCGGCTCTTGATTGTGACTGGTACGTCCTGTATAGAAACCTTGTATGTCCCCTCTGGCGTCAACCCCACCTTCCCCCCCCCTCCCCCTGTGGGACGCACACCCCGCCCCCCAACCACCACCCACCAACCCGTGTGACGCACCAAACGGCGCCTGATGCTTGGGCCTGAAATCGACCGTGGTTATACCTCTAATAATTTGGGCACCGTTGTCCAGAAATTAAATATGTCTCTGACTACAATGGGCACGCGATGCCGTGAGCGTCAAAGTATATTACAGTAGAACGAGCCATACTTGAACCTGTGGTACGTTTCTACCGCGGCGATAGTTTGAGGCGCTATTTCCTTCAGCACTGACTCACGACTCTAGTTCTTGGGGAAATCTGAACAGAAACAGCTACAGCAGAGACATTTTAGAACCCGACGTCTCTTCCTTAAGGCTAACCACCTGATATGACATGAGAACTAAATCTGACCATAGGTAGCGAGGAATGTGTAAGCCGTCTCCCATATGATTGATAGCCTCCCACATTCCAGTTTTAACACGGCAATAGGTTCCAGAACCTTTTATTTAAGAGGTTCAACTGACACTACTACAGCAATGCTTTCTAAGACTATTATGTGATAAAGGAAATCATTTTATTTTTCACTAATTTTTAAGATTCTAAACAATATATTTAGCCTTTCTTTAACAAATAAATCATTTCTAAACCAATAACTTTTCTACACATTCCGTGCAAAGCGCGTACGACAGTAATTGTTAACTGCTGAACTTGTGTGTCTTCGCATATTTGACAATTATCGCACTGTGCAATTTTGTTACTTTCGTCTCTTACCAAAAAATATCCCCCTAAATAACTAAATTTTATTCATTGTCGATAATCACACTTATATACGCACGAAATTGAATGTAAAATTGTATATGCACTTTCCCATAGCCTTGCGCATCAGCATAACAAAAATGGTTCAAATGGCTCTGAGCACTATGGGACTCAACTGCTGAGGTCATTAATCCCCTAGAACTTAGAACTAGTTAAACCTAACTAACCTAAGGACATCACAAGCATCCATGCCCGAGGCAGGATTCGAACCTGCGACCGTAGCGGTCTTGCGGTTCCAGACTGCAGCGCCTTTAACCGCACGGCCACTTCGGCCGGCTCAGCATAACATCCCAGTACAATTTGCGTTGTAGACGCGGCACGACTGCTGCACTACCACTGCACCATGGAACGACTATCTTCGACAGCTCGCCACTGATAACTGTTACCAGAAAACGAATACGTTACAACTGCGAGAAATACACTGACCACGCAGTGTGATTAATGAGTCACGGGTGCAGCACGGAATGGCTGCGATGGAACCTTTTGAAGGAGTGAAGACGTTGGAGGCGCGCGAGTAACATTCACAGTGCTGACTTCAGCACGGAACGACTGCGATGGATCATTCTGAGAGAATGAGTACTTTGTCGATGTGCGAATAACACCCTGAGCAGCGGGCATAATATTTCACGGAATGGAGCTTTGAGGCTACCGATTTTGGTGACAAGGCACTTGTTCAAACTTACTGCAGCTTCAACAGCAAGAAGAAAAATATTGTAATAAAAACCTGACAATTTTCTCACTGCTATACAAATGTGTGACGAATGGTAAAAACTAATTTTCTCCTAGTAAATCCTCGCTAATAGTCCAGCGAGATTACTATTATTAGCTTATAGGTACGTCTACTGAACAGTTGTAATAGTTATTTTGGATATCACCCTACCCTAGGAAACATACTTCTGTGGCCTGTATATTCGCGTGAGACGTCATTCGTCGAACTTTCTAGGAATGCGGACATCGGTAGCTTCATTAGGATTCTCCAGTAACCATCACGATGCTTTGTAGATTCCCACAAAAACCGTGTGGAAAGGAATTCCCCAAGGACATACTTAAAGGCCTTCTTTGGCTCGATGTTGCAACGTTTACGTGTTCCGGCTGCAGCCCTGAGAGATTTACGACTTATTGAGAGATCAAATACAGTTATCCAATGGTGATTATTCGACTATTGTCAAGTTTTAATATTTGACACGTACTTCGTTTCAGTCTCATGTTTCCTTTATGGTGGTGAAATTTGCGTCATCGGTCTGTGTACAGGAAAACAAACGCTTAAAGTAATGCAGGCTACTAACGATAAGCGCTAGTGAAATAAAACTTTGAAGTTATTAGCATTGTTCCTTCACCATCTAACCTATTAGTTATTTCTATTTCCTGTAACTGCAGGTGCGCTATTTTGGACGACCACAATGATCAGCCGGAACATGATTCACCCACCTCCCTGCAGAATCTCTGAGAATGCTTCCCTGAAATGTATGTTGACACCTGGATATCTCTACACCCTTCTTCTATAACTCATCATGCTTCAGACAAAACCAGCACTCGTCGTTTAAGGGAATCCAACCCCCACTGATTCAGATTCATTCGAAGTATTGTTTGTTCCACCCCCTTTCACACCAAGGTGCCGGGGGATTACTGCCGCTGTTTGTAATGGACGCCTAGAGGCTAAATTCATCTAGTGAATGTCTGAGTACTGTCTCTAACAAATATTTAAAATGAGTTTTCGGCATATGGTGAAGCAGGTAAAATGAAAACAAAATTAAAGACATTAAAAGTTTCGCCAAGGTGCTAACAGACCTTTTTACTTCTTTCAAAGGAAACAAGGGACAAAACACTCCAAATCACGCTGAGATTCGAACAGTTTATTTCCTATTCATCTGCGTTGATTCAAGGTGTGCAGGATTCATGAGATGATCCGTATGTTTCATTTTCGCGTGCAAGAGTATTTAACGTAGCTGTGCAGAGAAAAGCAAAAAGCTGTTTTTAGCTGTTACTGGACCATTGGCCGCAGTTACCTAAATAACTAACCATGGAAAATGGTTCAGATTTTAACGGTACATTATTTATATAGTAATTTACAAGCGCCGTTTCCCAGTTTTCGAAAATCTTTAGCCATTATCAAGATACATCGGAAAAAACATGATTTTTTGGTAAGAAAAGTACCAATTGTGGCGATGGCCACTTCTATAATTCCTATTCATGGCAAATCGACGAAATTTTTACCGTATGCTCTTAAAACGATGTTTTCAGGTAACCTCAAAATTTTCTGTTATCGTTATCCGTTACCTAGATCCAGACGTTCAAAAATTACCGTATTTGAGTACGTAATATCCGGTCTGAGGCGTAAATGTAGTTTTAACTGTTGTACTGTGCACATGGCAGGAGTTCTACGGTAATCGCAAGGGTTCTCAGGCCACCAAACTGTTTTTAGCTAGCATTTTTTCACCAATAAAACTTTACAACGCGCTTGCTCACGGCTGCACAGGCTGTCTTGACCTGGAAATTATTCGGTGTTGCCATCTCAGGGCGTAAGCGCCTTACAAAAATTGTTCTGTAATACGAAATATTTCCTGCGTTTAAATCAAGCACCACATTTTTTGGTATACTGTTGGTGTAGAGCGGTAAAATGGTGTGCATTTTTATGAAAAATAGTGTAAAGTGAACTTGCGAAGGATGGACGTTTACGGTCTTTGGGTCAAAACCCCGAGCAAACAATCCCCAAAGACATGTTGAGGATAAAGACAGTAGACTGTTAGCGAAAAAGGAAGAGACAGTGGCAATGGGAGAGAGAAAGAATGGGATAAAGACAATGGAAGTGAGGCACAGAGACAGTGGAAATGTCAGAAGGAGACAGTGGAAATGAAGAGCGAGAGGAACGGATGAAGACAGTGATAATGGGAGAGAAACAGGAGTAAGTGCCAACGGGTGAAAATAAGAGAGTGGCACAGGATACATATCGACAGTGGCAGTGATAGGAAGATGCTGATTGTGGAGGCTTCACTATAAAGAATGACTGCGTAAAAGAATTCAGAATGTTCTATATTAAAACAACGTGAATATGCTGGCATGCCAAAACTTTTGGCGAGGTAGGCGGAATGGGGATTGAGGCAGCTAGATCCCCACTTTTGGGTCAAAGAGGGCCATATTCACATTTTTTCTGCTGGGACTAGAAAAATTTTTAGCTGGTAGAATTCTACCTAAATAATTGTATAAAAGCAGAATCTACCTTACTGGTTTAAAACGGCTTGCAGTACTACAGTCTTGTAATATACACTCCTGGAAATGGAAAAAAGAACACATTGACACCGGTGTGTCAGACCCACCATACTTGCTCCGGACACTGCGAGAGGGCTGTACAAGCAATGATCACACGCACGGCACAGCGGACACACCAGGAACCGCGGTGTTGGCCGTCGAATGGCGCTAGCTGCGCAGCATTTGTGCACCGCCGCCGTCAATGTCAGCCAGTTTGCCGTGGCATACGGAGCTCCATCGCAGTCTTTAACACTGGTAGCATGCCGCGACAGCGTGGACGTGAACCGTATGCGCAGTTGACGGACTTTGAGCGAGGGCGTATAGTGGGCATGCGGGAGGCCGGGTGGACGTACCGCCGAATTGCTCAACACGTGGGGCGTGAGGTCTCCACAGTACATCGATGTTGTCGCCAGTGGTCGGCGGAAGGTGCACGTGCCCGTCGACCTGGGACCGCACCGCAGCGACGCACGGATGCACGCCAAGATCGTAGGATCCTACGCAGTGCCGTAGGGGACCGCACCGCCACTTCCCAGCAAATTAGGGACACTGTTGCTCCTGGGGTATCGGCGAGGACCATTCGCAACCGTCTCCATGAAGCTGGGCTACGGTCCCGCACACCGTTAGGCCGTCTTCCGCTCACGCCCCAACATCGTGCAGCCCGCCTCCAGTGGTGTCACGACAGGCGTGAATGGAGGGACGAATGGAGACGTGTCGTCTTCAGCGATGAGAGTCGCTTCTGCCTTGGTGCCAATGATGGTCGTATGCGTGTTTGGCGCCGTGCAGGTGAGCGCCACAATCAGGACTGCATACGACCGAGGCACACAGGGCCAACACCCGGCATTATGGTGTGGGGAGCGATCTCCTACACTGGCCGTACACCACTGGTGATCGTCGAGGGGACACTGAATAGTGCACGGTACATCCAAAACGTCATCTAACCCATCGTTCTACCATTCCTAGACCGGCAAGGGAACTTGCTGTTCCAACAGGGCAATGCACGTCCGCATGTATCCCGTGCCACCCAACGTGCTCTAGAAGGTGTAAGTCAACTACCCTGGTCAGCAAGATCTCCGGATCTGTCCCCCATTGAGCATGTTTGGGACTGGATGAAGCGTCGTCTCACGCGGTCTGCACGTCCAGCACGAACGCTGGTCCAACTGAGGCGCCAGGTGGAAATGGCATGGCAAGCCGTTCCACAGGACTACATCCAGCATCTCTACGATCGTCTCCATGGGAGAATAGCAGCCTTCATTGCTGCGAAAGGTGGATATACACTGTACTAGTGCCGACACTGTGCATGCTCTGTTGCCTGTGTCTATGTGCCTGTGGTTCTGTCAGTGTGATCTTGTGATGTATCTGACCCCAGGAATGTGTCAATAAAGTTTCCCCTTCCTGGGACAATGAATTCACGGTGTTCTTATTTCAATTTCCAGGAGTGTACGTTGTTAGGTTCTTAACTATGGAAACATGCTGTCTTCGTTACTGTTACTAGGCCCTCTGAAACTGTCCTCGTCCCGAGATCCTACATTGGGATTGGACTGGCTAGGGGAAGGGTGAGGGGGGAGGCGGGGTTACTCCATCTGCCCAAAACTATTTCGACTCCCTTGTGTAATGCGAATTGACCACCAGATGTGCTGAAGGCGGACGCAAGTCATAAAAAGGAGCGTCGAGCATTGGCAGAGCGTCATTGTAAAAGAAAGAATGAGATCAGCTGATTGAATAATTAGTGAGTTCCCAAGTGCTACCAGAAGTCCCGCTAAAACAAGGGCAGGGCGTAGGGAGTTAAAAAGAATGGGGTACCGCAGCTTAGCAAGCCTCAGGGTTTGACTCTGGCGAATGGCTGGAAAGCGCTACCTGCCATCATGTAAAGTGTCAACAGTGAAATATGGAGGTGGTGATGTGAAGGTATAAGGCTGTTGCTCGTGGTTAGCGTGTAGTTCACTTAACACGCTTAAGAAAACGCTAAATGCAGAAGGATATGAACACATTTTTTATACTATGTACAGTAGAGAAACAGTCTCGAGATTAGCTTTTTTATCAGTATGTCAATGCACTCTGTCAAAGCAGCATCTGCGATGCAAGATTTGTGGGCAGTAACATTCGTGAAACGGACTGGCCAGATCAGAGCCCCAACCTGAACCCAGTCGAACACCTTTGGGGTGGGCTGGAACATCCAGACCCCACCATCCAGCACCTCAAGCTCCTCCATTTTCGACTTCTGAGGAAGAATGGGCTGCCATTACTCCACAGACGTTCAGACACCGCATTGAAAGTGCCCCAGAAGAGTTAAAGCCATCATAAAGGCGAAGAGTGGACACGCCCCATATTAATGTGCATCTATAGATGTCCATGTATTTTACCCCCAGAAAATTTAATACCAGGATGATACATTATAGATTGTTGCTGTGAGATGATTCGTGTGATGGCTTCTCTTTGCTTTCCACATCACAGAGAGCCTTTTAGGTGATGATTTGTCATCTTCGCCTGTCTGTGTTTCTTCTCTAGCTGTACCCATCTTGTCTCCATGTGTAGTCACTACTACAAGCGCTGCCACGGACTTCATTGGTTTATTGGTGGTTTGCCACGAATAATTATTTTCCTGGGAACCATCCACATCTGGGAGACATGTACGGCTGTGATAAATGGACAAGGTCAAACAGGAAATCCTGAGAAGCCTTTGACGAAGAAAGGGCATTTAGGGAAACACCGCGAAAAAGACAGGGGCAGACTGCTCACATAATACGAGACAGCCTATTCCTAGTAAATGTCAGAGGAGGAAAATTACGAGGGAAGATAGCTCAAGGAAGAGAGTCAAGAAAATTTTTAAAATAATGCAGGACTCTCTAATTATGTACAAATGAACAAATACTTTCAAATGAATTAAGGTGCATGGCTGCCATCCGATCGAAAGACTGACCTACACCTACATCAATACACCATGTGTGGCATAGGGTACTTCCTTGGCCACTGTTACTTCCCACTTTTCCTGTTCCAGTCGCCTATGGTTCCCCAGAAGAACGACTGCTGGTAAACCACCGTGTGTCCTCGAAACTCTGACTTCGTTATTCATCTTTTCACAAAGCGTACTCGCTCGGATTTTTAACAGTAGACCCTAACGTGGTCTCTTGCAGCGTCTGCCACTGAAGTGTGAGCGCCTTCAAAACGCTTTCGCACTTACTAAATGAACCTGTACAAAACGTGCTGATCTTATTTGGATCTTCCCTATCTCCTCTATGAACTATCTGGTACGGATCCCAGACTGACGAGCAACATACAAGTTTTGGTCGAACATTGTTTATGTAAGCTATTTCCTTTGTTTATGCACAACGTTTCCTCAGGATGCTTCCCATGAATCTCAGTCTGGCATCCGCCTTAACCACGATTAATCTCATGTGGTCGTCCCAGTTCAACTCGCCATGTACGCACACTTCTAGATATTGTATGGAAGTAAGTACTTCCACTGATTATTCTGAAATCGTGTTGTCATAAAATGATGGGTCTTTCTGTCTGTTTACATGCAATACGTTACTTCATTTATGTTAGGGATCAAGCGTGCTGGGCCCATAACCCTCGGGCTGTGTGAATCGGACAACCTTTCTCCTTAAGTGACGTAACGTTCCCAGATCAACAGAAGGACCATCTGATGCGAGACGTTAAGTGCGTCCACGAGTTTCTCAAAACGTACAAATAACCATAAAACTTCTAAATTCGTCTATGAACAGCACTGGCAAATTCTGAAATAGATGCGAAATCGTATTCGGCAATCTTGCGAAGTATTCTAATTCTACGCGAGGATGTGTTTCACTTACAGTGCCGCGACCTAACTTATTAGTTCGACTTCGCATAGGACTACACTGTTCAGTAGCTTCTTAGTCAAAAAATGGTTCAAATGGCTCTGAGCACTATGGGACCTAACTTCTGAGGTCATCAGTCCCCTAGAACTTAGAACAACTTAAACCTAATTAACCTAAGGACATCACACACATGCACGCCCGAGGCAGGATTCGAACCTGCGACCGCAGCGGTCGCGCGGTTCCAGACTGTAGCGCCTAGAACCGCTCGGCCACTCCAGCCGGCGCCTCTTAGCCACTCCAACCCAAACTACTAAGACTAGTTTCCAACTGCATAGCTTTGCGTTAGCTACTGATCACCGTTAACTTTTAGTTCGGGTGTGCACTCAAGTTCCTTCAAATCGCGCAATATGTTGATCCAATAATTAAGTTGTGCCCGAGCGCGGAATACCTGGGTACGTGTGGGATTGCTATCCTCCATAACTTCTATATTCTCGATGATAGATGGATAAAGTGGGACCTATCTCGCCGATGTTTTCAGCGGTCAGGCGCAGTGGACAATATAAGAGTGCGCAAGCGCACGGCCATGTCAGCGACGCTGGCATCTTCAGATTCTCCACAAATGCGGAGTTTATGATAGGCCAAACCCAGGCATCCTCTCGGCTCCATTGTATAAGTGCTGCTACCCTGAAACACAATTTAGCATTAGTTTCTTCTCTACGACACACACACACTACTAATTACAGTTCAAACTGAATAGTGCTACAATATTTACGTAATTGGCCACCCCCTTCATATAAAACCACGCTCTAATGTTACCAATGAACTAGGTGTAGTTACCCTAAAGCAGCTTAATTCGCTATTGAACGGTTGAGCGGTAGGGCTGGGCCAGAAGGCAAGAAAGCAGCGTTCACAGTTGAAAACATGCGTAACCTCTTATTTAAATAAAGTCAATAACCTTGCGACGTCAGTAAAATAGCTTTCAAAAACAAGAAATTAAACAACTTTAATATTAAAGAGGAAATGGGATTAGCAGTTGACGTCAGCAAAAGATTTCTTGAATAATTAAGGAACTAAGTAATTTTCGAAAATCACTAGGTATCTGAGGCCAGCCAAGTTGCATATTAATAACCAAAACCTTCATATTTACAAAATAATTTCAATTCGTTCTTAAATACAACGTCTTAAATGATTGCAGCAGATCTGGTAACAACAGTGGACACACAATCAATGCGTCACGTCCGTTGGTGACAAGTTCGGAACCAGGAGTAGTGTTACAGAGATACAATTCAGCCCCGCGACAGGAGGGGTACCCCGAAGGAGAGGGCGAGTGGTGTGAACTCGCAACCCACGGGTGTGCTCGCTAGGGCGGGTCCCGTACAACGTAAACTACTTCAGACTAACAATTAACCTTAGAAAACTACCAACACTGCACTAATTTACATCTTTAATTATATTGCCATTTAAGAGCCCAACACAAATAAATCTGAAATAAGCATCTGCTCTATCAGCGAATATGGTGATAAGCAACAAAACACTTAATACACAACAGGCCATTAAAATTGCTACACCAAGAAGAAATGCAGATGATAAACGGGTATTCATTGGACAAATATATTATACTAGAACTGACATGTGATTGCATTTTCACGCAATTTGGGTGCACAGATCCTGAGAAATCAGTACCCAGAACAACCACCTCTGGTCGTAACAACGGCCTTGATACGCCTGGGCAATGAGTCAAACAGAGCTCGGATGGCGTGTACAGGTATAGCTGCCCATACAGCTTCAACACGATACCACAGTTCATCAAGAGTAGTGACGGGCGTATTGTGACGAGCCAGGTGCTCGGGCACCATTGACCAGACGTTTCCAGTTGGTGAAAGAGCTGGAGATTGTGCTGGCCAGGGCAGCAGTCGAACATTTTCTGTGTCCAGAAAGGCCCGTACAGGACCTGCAAGATGCGGTCGTGCATTATCCTGCTGAAATGTAGGGATTCGCAGGGATCGAATGAAGGGTAGAGCCACGGGTCGTAACACATCTGAAACGTAACGTCCACTGTTCAAAGTGCCGTCAATGCGAACAAGAGGTGACCGAGACGTGTAACCAATGGCACCCCATACCATCACGCCGGTTGATACGCCAGTATGGCGATGACGAATACACGCTTCCAATGTGCGTTCACCGCGATGTCGCCAAACACGGATGCGACCATCATGATGCTGTAAACAGAACCTGGATTAATGCGAAAAAATGACGTTTTGCCATTCGTGCACCCAGGTTCGTCGTTGAGTACACCATCGCAGGCGCTCCTGTCTGTGATGCAGCGTCAAGGGTAACCGCAGCCATGTTCTCCGAGCTGATAGTCCATGCTGCTTCAAATGTTGTCGAACTGTTCGTGCAGATGGTTGTTGTCTTGCAAACGTCTCCATCTGTTGACTCAGGGATCGAGACGTGGCTGCACGATCCGTTGCAGCCATGCGGATAAGATGCCTGTCATCTCGATTGCTACTGATACGAGGCCGTTGCGATCCAGCACGGCGTTCCATATTACCGTCCTAAATCCACCGATTCCATATTCTGCTAACAGTCATTGGATCTCGAGCAACGCGAGCAGCAATGTCGCGATACGATAAACCGCAACCGCGTTAGGCTATAATCCGACCTTTATCAAAGTCTGAAACGTGATGGTACGCATTTCTCCTCCTTACACGAGGCATCACAACAACGTTTCACCAGACAACGCCGGTCAATTGCTGTTTGTGTATGAGAAATCGGTTGCAAACTTTCATTATGTCAGCACGTTGTAGGTGTCGCACCGGCGCCAATCTTGTGTGAATGCTCTGAAAAGCTAATCATTTGCATATCACGGCATCTTCTTCCTGTTGGTTAAATTTCGCGTCTGTAGCACGTCATCTTCGTGGTGTAGCAATTTTAATGGCCAGTAGTGTAACTGGGTGGCACTCTTATTACAGAAATGAGAAAACCAATAAAGCTTACGTGTCACCAAAATTAATTGGCAGACATTTACTTGAACTAATTATGCAAGAGGAAGAGTCATTAAGCACCATTCTGAAATGGAAATTCAAACTCACTGACTTCTAACATGTCTTGCAGTAAGACATCAGCCATAATTAACGAATCAGGCAGCTCTTACTAAATGGTAAACTCGACTATTTCAAATACACTCCTGGAAATGGAAAAAAGAACACATTGACACCGGTGTGTCAGACCCACCATACTTGCTCCGGACACTGCGAGAGGGCTGTACAAGCAATGATCACACGCACGGCACAGCGGACACACCAGGAACCGCGGTGTTGGCCGTGGAATGGCGCTAGCTGCGCAGCATTTGTGCACCGCCGCCGTCAGTGTCAACCAGTTTGCCGTGGCATACGGAGCTCCATCGCAGTCTTTAACACTGGTACCATGCCGCGACAGCGTGGACGTGAACCGTATGTGCAGTTGACGGACTTTGAGCGAGGGCGTATAGTGGGCATGCGGGAGGCCGGGTGGACGTACCGCCGAATTGCTCAACACGTGGGGCGTGAGGTCTCCACAGTACATCGATGTTGTCGCCAGTGGTCGGCGGAAGGTGCACGTGCCCGTCGACCTGGGACCGGACCGCAGCGACGCACGGATGCACGCCAAGACCGTAGGATCCTACGCAGTGCCGTAGGGGAACGCACCGCCACTTCCCAGCAAATTAGAGACACTGTTGCTCCTGGGGTATCGGCGAGGACCATTCGCAACCGTCTCCATGAAGCTGGGCTACGGTCCCGCACACCGTTAGGCCGTCTTCCGCTCACGCCCCAACATCGTGCAGCCCGCCTCCAGTGGTGTCGCGACAGGCGTGAATGGAGGGACGAATGGAGACGTGTCGTCTTCAGCGATGAGAGTCGCTTCTGCCTTGGTGCCAATGATGGTCGTATGCGTGTTTGGCGCCGTGCAGGTGAGCGCCACAATCAGGACTACATACGACCGAGGCACACAGGGCTAACACCCGGCATCATGGTGTGGGGAGCGATCTCCTACACTGGACGTACACCACTGGTGATCGTCGAGGGGACACTGAATAGTGCACGGTACATCCAAACCGTCATCGAACCCATCGTTCTACCATTCCTAGACCGGCAAGGGAACTTGCTGTTCCAACAGGACAATGCACGTCCGCATGTATCCCGTGCCACCCAACGTGCTCTAGAAGGTGTAAGTCAACTACCCTGGCCAGCAAGATCTCCGGATCTGTCCCCCATTGAGCATGTTTGGGACTGGATGAAGCGTCGTCTCACGCGGTCTGCACGTCCAGCACGAACGCTGGTCCAACTGAGGCGCCAGGTGGAAATGGCATGGCAAGCCGTTCCACAGGACTACATCCAGCATCCCTACGATCGTCTCCATGGGAGAATAGCAGCCTGCATTGCTGCGAAAGGTGGATATACACTGTACTGGTGCCGACATTGTGCATGCTCTGTTGCCTGTGTCTATGTGCCTGTGGTTCTGTCAGTGTGATCATGTGATGTATCTGACCCCAGGAATGTGTCAATAAAGTTTCCCCTTCCTGGGACAATGAATTCACGGTGTTCTTATTTCAATTTCCAGGAGTGTAGTTCACCAACGGAATCTCAGATCAACTTTGTTTCTTTGTTTACGAGGCTGCCCGTGACAACTGCAGCGGTAAAGTACATTCCCATTATAGCAGAATTTACCAAGAAAATCTGTGGACGGGTTAATTAACAACCCCAAAAAAAGGTTATCCAAATACTTAGTGAACAGGCAGTCTGATTAAATTAGACTAATACCACGTACATGTCTTGCAAATGCTTAACTAAAATGATTACAGTGAGAAGGCACATTGATCAAGTAGACATCACTGTATTTAAAAGGAAAAGCAATGCACAGTTCAGCCCTCAACATTTTCCACGGAAACCAGATCTGATTAACTTAATTCCATTAGCTCTGTAATACAGACATCGGAACTTCCACACTTGCGACTATCGTATGCAATGAAACAGAGTTACTTCCATTAAGGTAGACTTCGTTCTTTCGGAGCGAACCCCCATAAACAGCGTACACAGCAGACTTTCCGCGAAGGAGAAACTAATTGCAGCACTACGACTTTTACAAAAATAAGGCGCAAAAGCCAAGAAAGAGTCTCACCAAAATATTTGATGTATCGGTAGCGAAGTGGCACACAAAGTCTCCGCACGCTCGGCACAGGCAAATTTCCATGGTCCCAGTGCCACCACAGCCAGCCCTGAACAGTCTTCGGGGTATGAGGTCTGTGCTCTGCAAAAGCCGTTTACTATCGGCGTCAGAAAACGGAGGTAAACGTGCCTCGCGCTCCGAATTTCTGCTTCCAGTTCGAGCCGCAAATTTTGTCAATCTTCGTGCCGGTCAAGCTCTTCGCACGGAGAACCACCAAAGGTCGTGCCCCATTACCGTGATCTAGCGATCGACTGATCGTTGCGAGCGGACACGTCTCAGTCACTCTCTAAACCACGCGTCGATCCTCCGGAGGACTCCTTGCATATCGCCACACTTTTCTACCGTCGCGACCGCTCTGTATATAAGAGCACCATCCGCGACAAACCTCAAGAAGCGTCCGAAGTTATCTACTATGTCTTTTACGTATATTGTGTAAAGTAATGATCCTATGACACTCCCGAAGTTACTTTTACGGCTGAAAACTTCTTTCGTTCAGAATGACATTTTGTGTTCCGTTTGCCAGGAACCTTTCAATCTCACATTTGGTCTCGTGTTCCATACGCTTGCATTTGTTCAGTAGCTGAAGGTGCGCAATTGTATCCAACGCCTTCCGGAAGACAAGGAACACGGTATCTACCTGGGCGCTTGTATCTGCTGCTTTCTGGGTCTCAGAGACTACGAGAGGGAACTAGGTTTCTCGCGATCTTTGTTTTCGGAATTCATATTGATTCGTACACAGGAGATTTTGGTCTCCATAATCTTTATAAACTGCGCGAATAAAACATGTACCAAATTTCTATAAATGACCGAGATACAGGGCTAAGGTTTTGTGCATCTGTTCGAGGATCCTTCTTGAAAACCACAATGACGTGTTTTCTTCTAATTAGGGAAGCTGTGCTCCTCTAGAAACCTATGGTACATTGCTGCTAGAAGAGGGGCAAGTTCTTTCGCTTACTCCGTGTAGAATCGAAATGGTATCCAGTCAGTTTCAGTGGCCTTCTCTGTGTTGAGCGATTTCGCTATTCTGTACCTCGGTCACCTATTTCCATATCTGTCATTTTGCCGTTCTTGCGACGATTTCAAGGAGGAGCTCCAGTGCGATCTTCCTCTCTGAAACAGTTTTGAAAAAAGCGTTTAGTATTTCGGAATTTTCTATGTCACCCTCTGTTTCAACGCCATTACAGCCAAAGTGTGTCTGGACAAATGACTTTGATCCCTTCAGTGATTTAACGTACGAGGGCAACCCCAAAAGTAAGGTCTCCTATTTTTTATAAGTACATAGACCTGTTTATTTCTGCAATGGTTTACATCAGTTTACAGCTTGAACATTTAGCTATTTTTGTACGTAATCATCATTTCTGTCGATTCATTTTTGTAGACGCTGTGGCAGTTTTTGTATGCCCATATCATAGCAGCTCGCCGCCATGCTGTTCAGAAAGTTATGAACCTCTTCTTTCACCTCGTCGTCGGAGTTGAATCGTTTTCCGGCCAAATGTTCTTTTAACCTAGGTAACAGGTGATAGTCACTGGGCGCCAAGTCAGGACTATAGGGTGGGTGGGTGATTATGTTCCACTGAAACTGTTGCAGGACAGCAACGGTTTGCCGAGCGATGTGTGGGCGAGCGTTGCCTTGGAGAATGTGTACGCCTTTGCTCAACATTCCTTTACTCCGGTTCTAAATTGCCCGTTTGAGTTTTTTCAGAGTCTCACAGTACCTGTCAGCGTTAATTGTAGTCCCAGCGATTCAGGTCCGACGACGAGGTGGAAGAAGAGGTTCATAACTTTCTGAACAGCATGGCGGCGAGTTACTATGACATGGACATACAAAAACTGCCACAGCGTCTACGAAAATGCATCGACAGAAATGGTGATTATATCGAAAAATAGCTAAATTTTCAAGCTGTAAACTGATGTAAACCATTGTAGAAATAAATAGGTCTATGTACTTATAAAAAAATAGGAGACCTTACTTTTGGGATTACCCTCGTAACTTCTTCGCTATGAAGAAGAAGAAGATGATGATGATGATGTGATGACGATGAAGGAGAATGAAACATAGTGTTATCTCTAAGATTACTTGCCAGATTTTTAAAAAATAGCGTAACAATCCATAACCGGGACAGCATTTGTCATAGTTCAACATTCGAAACGCGCAATAAAGGCATCTAAATTGGCGTTCCAATTTGATTGGTCGTCTAAAGGATTTGCAAAACGTTGATGAAAAGTATCATGTTCCAGGTACTTGAAAATGCTTCTTAGATTCCGAAAGACTGTCATTACCAAAGGTAACTGTGTCTTAATAACATCCAGACTTACTGGAATTATTTCGAACTGATTTAAAATTGCATCGGAACTAACGCACTGTAATTAAAGCCTCTGCTTTTTATACAGCCGATTGTTTGTGAATGTATACTGGCGGTAGTGTGAAATAGAAGCATAACACGAAACTCTGCGTGCAGACACCCCTTCCAACAGTCCAGATATTACACATACCCGCGTTCGGTGTTATATGGGTGACCCTTACAGCAGCCGCACTGCTACGGCTAACTGTGAGCTTAGCGGTCTCATTAGTGCGGCCAGTCCCTTAATGCTGTAAACGCCGTGCATATTTCATCGACCAGAGGTGTGCGAGATGATGAAAGGTCGAGTGTTAGGCGGAGCCAGGACTACCCCTTTGTTGCTTTGCTCATGCTACACGAGGTCTGGAACGTTCTCGTAGAGAAGAGCTTCCATGAGAATACGATGTGACCACCAGACCCATCATATATTTAATTTCAATATCAAAATAGACATATTTAAGAACTTTATCGATTTTTGGTGGCAGATGTTGGTAAAATTATTCAGTATTAAGCTTTCTGCTCTCTACTGGTACATATGTGGATAATATTTCTTTATTTGCAATAATATAGGTATTTAATCTGTTCCTCGTTGTTCTCCTTATTCAGACAGAGACTATAACAGCAGCTATTTATCGCTCTTAAATTGTTCTGGTGTTCCACATGTGGCGTTCCCCTCTTGTCCCTCTTTATTCTCAGGTTTCCATGGTGCGGCGATAATCTAACAATCTGGCGCTGGCACTGGGAATATGATCAAATGGCGTTAAAACAGGGGATGACGTCCCCACATTGAAAATGAACCATTTTACTAGGATGCATACAATGTGGTGAGTCACTGAAAGTTCCCTGGTTTCATATCACAGTTTACCTAGTAGAAGGCTACCCTCGTGTATTGTATTCATAGATCTGTTTGGTACAAGGCCATTGAGTAGGCTGTCAGACGTCATTGTTCGGAATCGGAAACCCTTCAAACCAGCGTAATTTTGATTGCAAAATGAATACAACCGAGAAATGATCGGGTAAACTATCTCAGATGGGGATTCGGCAGTTAATTGGAAAGCAATTAACGAAAAGACATCAACTGTGTCCGATTGTTCGTGTCCAAACAATCCGTCACCAATGTCGTCTGCATTTTCCTGAAACATACATCATAAATTACAACGTAAATTATATATATATATATATATGTATGCATGTACGTATATGTGTGTGTGTGTGTGTGTGTGTGTGTGTGTGTGTGTGTGTCGATACTGTCATTAATCATTAATCCACTACCTCGTCTCCTTATCATTTATGCAATTTACGCTGATGAATGCAAAGCCACTCAGAATAAATGTTTTTTTATCTTCTTCCTGTAATATCATCCCTCTCTTGTCAGGAGCCTCTTGAGCTGCGCTGGAAAAATGATATATATACAGGGTGGTCCATCTGAAGTTTCGGATGAGATTATCTCTAAAACTATACATCGGGTAAAAATAGTGGGTAAGACAAGTTCGTAAGCTCAAAGGGGGACATCAAATGATACTATACGTGACCTCCAGCCCCCTCCTTCTTGGGTGGCCGGCCGTAGTGGCCGTGCGGTTCTAGGCGCTACAGTCTGGAGTCGAGCGACCGCTACGGTCGCAGGTTCGAATCCTGCCTCTGGCATGGATGTGTGGGATGTCCTTAGGTTAGTTAGGTTTAAGTAGTTCTAAGTTCTAGGGGACTGATGACCTCAGAAGTTAAGTCCCATAGTGCTCAGAGCCATTTGAACCCCTTGGGTGGGGCGGGGAGCAACTTTTAAATCTTAAATGGTAACACCCATTTTTATTGAAGTTTCGGATTCTCCGTAGAAAAGTAATCAAGTTTTGTCTGAAATATGTTTTTAAACCATTGACAGATGGCTCTGAAATCGAGAAAAAAGTAAAATAGTGGAAGAACTCTGATTTATTTAGAATTATCCGAGAAACACGCATAAAATCGATAAAAAATGTGCACCAATTCTTTCGTTAGGCCAAATTAAGCTATTTTTGTACAAAATGTACTGTATCCTACTTTAACCGTTACCCAGGAACAACGACATGGACGTAGTAGAATGATGTTCCCATGGGGTACTTCATTAGTGTGAATCCCCTTGCATATCACAATTTGGGGTGCTTAATTAATGAAATTAGCCACGAAGAAAGTGTTCAAAATTATCCCCATTTGCTTCAGTGCAGAAAGTCAATCGTCTGAGAATGTTGTCCACAGTTTTGAGCAGCACATCCCGTGGTATGGCAGCACACTCTCTTCGAATGCGTTGCTCCATATCGTTTCTGGTTTTGGGCTGTCTTTCATAAACGATATTTTTTAAGTAACCACACAAGAAAAAATCAGGAGACGTCAGGTCTGATGAACGTGGAGGCCACTGAATTGGTCCGCTACGTCCTATCGACCGACTAGAGTACCGTAAATTTAAAAGTTCCGCACATTTTTAGCATAATGGGGGTTGGAACCACATTCGTTGCCTAGTTTCTAAATCAACATATCCCATTAGCTCCGACAAATTATCGCGGAGGAGTTGCAAATACGATTCCCCAGTAACATTTCGGTCAAAAAAATACGGTCCTATCAACTAACTGTTTAAAATTTCACACCAGACCATTAACGACCATTTGTGTTGATTGCCAACGGGTCTGTGCCAGTGTGGATTGACAGGGGACTGATAATGACTATCATGACGATTTAATTCGCCATTGTTTTTGAATGTGGCTTCATCGGCGAACATAACGTATCTAAAAACATCATTGTCACCTCTTATCATTTCCAAGGTCCATTGGCAAAAATGCACACGTATTTGCATATCTTTCAGCGTTAATGCCTGTGTCAGTGTGATATGATACGCATGATATTTATGTACCTTAAAAATCCTCAAAACAGTTGATTTCGGTATTCCAGTTTGTCTCTGGATCGCACGACTACTAATTTCGGGATCCAGTTGGACACATGTGAGAACGGTAAGGGTACGAGCGTCGTTTTCGTTGTATTCGCGATGACTAGGTGGACGGTGCATGTATCCATTTCGAGCTCGTTGAGTGCAATTTCTAATAATGTTTTCGCTTGGATGTCGTCTGTTTGGGAAACGATCCACATACAATTGCGCAGCTGCAACGTAATTGTTATGGCATTCAACTAAAATTAAGATCATATCAACAATCTCTGTAGGAGAATAGTAAACCACGTTTCTCTAAAGAATAATTTACTTTCGTCAGTTGATGTTTACGGTTCACAATCTGAAAAGTGAAGTGACGTCTGGTCGCATTGCACCGACCTTTATATTGAGCCATAGTTCGCAATTTGGCCACGGTAGTGCCACAGTCGGGTGAGTAATGCAACTGTGAAGAGTTCCCTAACGAGATTTTAATACCATTAATTTTTCTCGATTTCAGCGCCATCTGTCAATGGTTTAATAAAATCTTTCAGACAAGACGTGATTATTTTTTTTACGGAGAATCCGAATCTGCAATAAAAAATGTGGGTTTCCATTTAAGATTTACAAGTTTCCCCCCCCCCCCACCCCGCCCCCCCGCCCCACCCAAAGGGGTGGTGGCTGCGGGTCACATGTAGTATCATGTTATGTCCCCCCTTGAGCTTACGAACTTGTCTTACCCACTATTTTTACCTGATGTAGTTCTCGAGATAATCTCATCCGAAACTTCAGATGGACCAACCTACGTAAATTTTTCAAGCAAACAGTAGCTGCTTACACACACACACACACACACACATATATATATATACTGATTTTTTTTTCAAGCAAACAGTAGCTGCTTTCACACCTTAGGTCTGCACAGCTCAAAAGGCTCCTAACAAGAGAGGGATGATTTTACAGGAAGAAGATAAAAAAAGCAGCACTCCTTCATTTATTCTCATTGCCTCTGCATTCATCACCGTTACAACTTCTGAAAGTTTCGCTATGTTGAATGCAGTGTTTGAATATTTAGCAAATATGTTTATCAACAACTGGTTTTTAACAATGAAAATTTATGAGAGTAAAAATTAGAGCAAAAAAGAAATAAAAATACGAAATACTTCAATGCTTGCTTGAGCGCTTGAAGGTATTGTGTCAACAACACACACTGTATACTGTTCAATTGCAGTGGGGTTAGGAGTTACCTTTCAGCACATTATATTTGTATTAACCTTTAGTAAAGATACAAACAGTGTAAGGTAGCATATAAATTAAAATATTTGCCTAATGATATGTTAAGAAAACTTTACAAATATATTAAATTCTTGAAAGATGTTTAGGGTAAGTGCTCAGGTGACATGAATTCATTTTCGCTTTACAGCATTGATGAAAACTCAACTATTAGTCCGATATTCTTCTTGAGTTCTCTGTCCGTTCCGATCCTTGAGGAGCTCGCAGAAAAAGAGCCAAGGGGAAAAAAAAAACTCTACAGAGCAAGGGACGTCACCATGCTTTCTACACAGTTAGTGCAATGAATTAAGAGTTTTTACTCAGTACGTGTTCATGAGCTACAGTCATATATTACGTTCATACAGAGACTCAGATTTTACACACATTTGGCGATTCACACGTATAAAGGGTCTGTACATGGGGCCGGCCGGTGCGGCCGAGCGGTTCTAGGCGCTACAGTCTGGAACCACGCGACCGCTACGGTCGCAGGTTCGAATCCTGCGTCGGGCATGGATGTGTGTGATGTCCCTAGGTTAGTTAGGTATAAGTAGTTCTAAGTTCTAGGGGACTGATGACCTCAGAAGTTAAGTGCCATGGTGCTCAGAGTCATTTGAACCGTATCTGTACATGGAGTTGTCAAATTCGTAATTGTGTTTCGAGACATAGACTGCATAATGAAGTGATTGAATCTTTGCGGCTGCTTAACGTAACATTTTTTCAAAGTTTAACTGTCGATAAAAATTTTGTACATAGTAATAAAATGACATCATCGACATTTGAATGGAGGCTAATACGTCTTGCGCGGCGGCGAGCAAGTGAAGCGGGTGTGCAGGGTTGCCAGGCGAAGGCAGGTAGGCGGCGCCGTGACAGCTGAGAGCGGAAGTGTGGTCAGGAACAGTTGCCACTGCCGCGAAGGACAACTGCCAGTCGCTGCTAAGGTCAGCTGCCGTGATGTTCGTCAGATTGCTCGTCAGAGGATTCACGAAACAATTGTAAGGTCAGTATCAGTTTCAACGTAAAGACTTGGCACACTACTCTGACCTTTGATAAAGGTGGTTACTACATTCATTTTACAAAGACATTACACAGTGAGGTGACAAAAGTCATCGGATACCTCTCAATACCGTTTCGGATCTCCTTAAGCTCGGCGCAGAGCAGTTATTCGACGTGGCCTGGATTCAGAAAGTCGTTGGAAGTCTCCTGCAAAAATACTGAGCCGTACTGTCTGTCTAGTCGTCCATAATTACGGAAGTGTTGCAGGTGCAGGAACTGACCTCCCGATTATGTCCCGTAAATGTTCAATGGAATTCATGTGGGGCCATCCGAATGGCCAAATCATTCGCTCGAACTGTCCAGAATGTTCTTCAGACCAATCGCGAGTAACTATGGCTCAGTGATATGGCGCATTGTCATCTATAAAAACGAATTTCATGAATAGCTGCAAGTCGTCTCCAAGTAACCGAACGTAACCATTTACAGTCAATGATCGGTTCAGTTGGACGAGAGGACGCAGTCCATTCTATGTAAACACAGCTTGCACTGTACCATGTTGACAATTTGGGTTGTGATATCCTTAGGTTAGTTAGGTTTAAGTAGTTCTAAGTGCTAGGGGACTGATGATCTGAGTAGTTAAGTCCCATAGTCCTCAGAGCCATTTGAACCGTTTTGAACAATTTGGGTCCACGGCTTCGTCGGCTCTGCACCACATACAAACCCTGCCACCCGCTCTTACCAACTGAAATCGAAACACATCAGACCAGACCACGGTTTTTCAGTCGTCTAGGACCCAACCGATACGGCGACGAGCCCATGAGATGCGCTGCAGGCGATGTCATTGTCGTGCTGTTAGCGAAAGCACTCGCGTGGGTTGTCTGCAGATATAGCCCATTAACGCCAAATTTCGCCGCACTGTCCTAATGGATTCGTTCGGTGTACGTCCCACATTGATTTATGCTGTTACTTCACTTTGTGGTCTTGTCTTATAGCACAAACAACTCTATGCAAACGCCGCTGTTTCCGTTCCTTAAGGTGAAGGCCATCGGCCACTGTGTAGTCCATGGTGAGAGATAATGCTTGAAATTAGATATTCCCGGCACTCTCTTGACATTGTGGATTTCGGAATACTGATATCCCTAACGATTTCCCAAATGGAATGCCGCACGCGCCTAGCTCCTACTTCCATTTCGTGTTCAAAGTCTGTTAATACCCCCGTGCGGCCACAATCGAGTAGAAAACCTTTTCACATGAGTCACCTAAGTGCAAATGACAGCTCACCCAATGCACCTTGCGTATGCGATTCGACCGCCAACTGCATATGTACATCTTGCTAGCCCATGAGACAGCCAGAGTGGCCGTGCGGTTTTAGGCGCTACAGTCTAGAACCGCGCGACCGCTACGGTCCCAGGTTCGAATCCTGCCTCGGGCATGGATGTGTGTGGTGTCTTTAGGTTAGTTAGGTGTAAGTAGTTCTAAGTTCTAGGGGACTGATGACCACAGCAGTTAAGTCCCATAGTGCTCAGAGCCATTTGAACCATTTGAGCCTAGCCCATGACTTCTGTCACCTTAGCGTAATTTACACAGGGTGAATCACTTAAAACTTGCACTACAAATATTGCGGAAACAGAGGTATTACAGTATCTATGTGTGGTTTTCACAGAATGGATTGATAGTCAGAAGTCGTATTGTTAGCTAATAAACAGATTGTATTAATACTTAGTGTCTTTTTTGCAAACGTACTTTTGCATGCAACAATGCTTATTGATATTTACAAACTAAAAGTAGGCTAAATTAGAATGTCAGAGGTGTTGGCTACAGCATCCAATTGCGAGTCGCTTACAAGATATCGGATTTTTGTTAGTTTCCATACCGACACCTGTTTGCGCCATTCAGAGTGCGTGGTTGCTGGGTACAATGTCGTTATGTTTGGTTCCAGTATGCTTCTGTGTTGGTTGAGTGCACTGCGATTTGCTAATTACTTAGTGAGTGACAGTCCACACCTAGACGAAGTGGCATTAGTCACGCCAGTATTCTAAACATTCTCCATCGATTTAGGTTCCGTCCCTGTCACATCTGTCTCCACCGAGAGCTGCATGAAAACAATTATGATAATCGTGGACGATGGAACTTTTCAGTGCAGGAAAAGCCGACATGCTCATGTGTGTGTGGAGAGTTTAGGAAGAATGCAGTTAGTTCTTGTATGGTGTACGCGGCAAGATATCCTAATAGACGTCAACCTTCTCAGCATTTATTTGTCAGCCTCTTCAACTAGTTACGTGAAAAATGTAAAGCACCTAGACAACGTAACAGGAGACAAGTGACGATAGAAGATGGGAAATGTACTTGCCACTGTTTCAATTGATCGGCACGTTAGCTTCCACACAATCGCACGAGGAAGCGGAATGAGTCAGGCAAGTGTCGTACACATTCTCCATCGACTTAGGTTCCGTTCCTGTCACATCTCTCTCCATCTCTATTCTCAAGAATAAGCAGCTTTCACTCAGTTGATACACGGCACAAATCAAACCTGCATTTGGATCCGACTTCGTTAACTCTTGTGCAGAAAGGTGAGCAACGTACTGCTGCATCCATTTTCAATAAGCTACCAAAAGAACTCAAAAATCCCAGCAGTAATCCACGCTCTTTCAAATCGAAACTGAAGAGTTTCCTCATGGGTCACTCGTTCTATTCTGTCGAGGAATTCCTTGAAAAATTAAGTTGATTCTTATGTTGTATTGTTGACTGCGTTTACTTTTTTTTTTAATCTCATTTTGCTCGTTTTCGTTCGTTGTATCTGTTCGGGGCGGACGTCGAAAGACACCCATTTCAGTTCGTTGTTGATTCATTAATTCAGTTTTTTTATTACAGAGGGCAGCTAGCCCTCTGACCAAACACGCTGAGTTACCGTGCCGGCGTTTACTTACGGTTATGGCTTGACTATTTTTGGGTTCATAAACATTTTATTTTTACCTGTTATTACTTTTACGTTGTAATTTCATGTAATGACACGTTCCATGACCTTGGAGATTTTCTCCTCAATTTGGTCCTACGGAACTTGACACGTAAATAAAATAAATAAAAATAAGTCGTGTGGCTGCTTCATGATAACGCATACCCCCTTACGGCAAATGTCGTAACGCAGGAGTTAACGCCAACTCAAGTGAGAGACACTCGAGTACCCACCCTATAGATCTGATCCTCCCCATGCGATTATCATGCTTTTCTTCCCCCTCCCCCTCTCCCTCCCCCAAAAAATAAAAGCCTTGAAAGATCGACTATTCCACCGTTCGAGGATGTGTAGCAGGCAGTTAGGGACTTCTTCACGCAGCAGGACACGGTGTTACACTAAACTGATGTCTTCAGCCTGATGCGTCGGTGGGATTATTGCCTCTATGACCACGGCAATTTTGCCTGATTGGCATAGGACCACCAGCTCTGCAATGTACGGTCTTCGAACAGAGACTTTTTGATCACCGCGTATGCTTTGATTTTCATCATACAGGGTGATTCAAAAAGAATACCACAACTTAAGGAATTTAAAACTCTGCAACGACAAAAGGCAGAGCTAAGCACTATCTGTCGGCGAATTAAGGGAGCTACAAAGTTTCATTTAGTTGTACATTTGTTCGCTTGAGGCGCTGTTGACTAGGCATCAGCGTCAGTTGATGCTAAGATGGCGACCGCTCAACAGAAAGCTTTTTGTGTCATTGAGTACGGCAGAAGTGAATCGACGACAGTTGTTCAGCGTGCATTTCGAACGAAGTATGGTGTTAAACCTCCTGATAGGTGGTGTATTAAACGTTGGTATAAACAGTTTACAGAGAGTGGGTGTTTGTGCAAAGGGAAAAGTTCTGGACGACCGAGAACGAGTGATGAAAATGTAGCACGCATCCAGCAAGCAATTGTTCGCAGCCCAGGAAAATCGACTCGCAGAGCTAGCAGAGAGCTGCAAATTCCACAATCAACTGTATGGAGAGTCCTACGAAAAAGGTTAGTTATGAAACCTTATCGGCCGCCAGGCAGCCCGTAACAGATCACTTCATCACTGGCCTCCAAGAAGCCCTGATCTTACCCCCTGCGATTTTTTCTTATGGGGGTATGTTAAGGATATGGTGTTTCAGCCACCTCTCCCGGCCACCATTGATGATTTGAAACGAGAAATAACAGCAGCTATCCAAACTGTTACGCCTGATATGCTACAGAGAGTGTGGAACGAGTTGGAGTATCGGGTTGATATTGCTCGAGTGTCTGGAGGGGGCCATATTGAACATCTCTGAACTTGTTTTTGAGTGAAAGAAACGTTTTTAAATACTCTTTGTAATGATGGATAACAGAAGGTTATATTATGTTTCTTTCATTAAATACACATTTTTAAAGTTGTGGTATTCTTTTTGAATCACCCTGTACGATGAGCAAGGTTGCGTACTATCGATAGTCAACAACGCCATTCAAGGACGTAAACTATCGATATATCGACAGAACTATCGACTATAGTTTGTACCTATTTTAGCCGAGACCAACTATTGTACACTGTTGGCCTCACCTGAGTTCATTTGTTGTTTTCTTAATAATTTCTGTTCGTTCTGGCAGTTGAATTCAATGTAAGTGCTGTCGCTTATTGTTTTGTGTCGTGTGATGTTCTGATTATTTCTAATTATGGATAGGTTTGTAACAAGAAAGAAGAGGAAAATCGATACTGATTCCTCATCTAGCGTTATGGTTTAGTTAAAAAATTTTACGCCCTGCTATAATACGACTGATTACCTATCTATAGCAGTTTAATTCCAGCACTGGTTGGAACTTTTCGGTTGTGATATTTCAGTATTTCACAGTGCAGCGGAGCGGTAAACATCATTACGAGCGGCATTAAATTAAAATTAGTGCACAAAAATACACTCGGATTTCGTGCGTCGTTCAAAAACCGTGTCGACCAACAGAAAGATCGCCCAAACGGCAATGGTTGCATTTATTTAAAAGAAATTTTAAAAATTATTATTAGTCCAAATGGCCAGAAATCACACAGTCTGGTCGCGCAGGTGATACTCAGTCATGAACTCCGTTTCCGATAAGCATCGATGGGAAGGTGTTTGTGGAGGGCGAAGGGGTATGTGATGACAGCACATGGTATAGTTCGTTTATAAAAAATTTCTTCAGCGGGCTACTTGAATTCGTCCAAGCCGACTGTGCCTTGCCCTCCCCCCCCCCCCTTTCACACACACAATCATTTTTCCAGATTTCCCACTGAGTGGAGTAGCTCCGTGCCTTGAGGCACTGAGCTAGGAGTCCCTGGATTCAGGAGGCTGGTGGTTCGAATCCATCCACTGGCATGAAAATAGTTTTCTGTCGTTTCCCATTACAGTTTAGGCAAATGCCGGGGTTGGTCCAATACTAGAGGCCACAGCCAAGTTCTTCAGAATTCTTTTCTTTCCTGGAAGATTCCATTCCCTTAAGGACGCAGCCTGTCTGCTTAAATGAAAAAAACTGCATCGAAGGGAAGCCAAACGTACCTTCGTAGTCTCTCGGCACTAAAAGTCGTACCTTCATTTGAAGGGCGCTAGTGATTGTCATTTTGTAGTAAGTATCTGTGCATGAAGATGGCTCATTTGGGGAACGCCGCTGTATAATGTCTTCAAGTTTCACTACAAGAGCGTTGTTCTACAGTGAAATGTCTTATTCATAATATATTGGAAAAGTGAGCCCAAGTCACTACTCTAATGTATTTGTAAATAAACGTCATATAAACAACGTATACTGTATATCGCAGAGGAGTTTATTGGCATGAAAGGCTGTACAAGGATATTATCATGAATAAATACTAACTCATTTATGAGGTCGCGTATAGTAGAAGTCTAGCTGAAATTAATGCGTGAATCAATGTTAAGGTACCAAAACTGTAGTCCATACATTTGCGTACTCCGTTTTGTTTTATAAGTAAGTTTGGTTGGTATGGTTTCAAGTTGACTGTTGAAATAATAATTTCTTTTTAAAGTTTGGATCAGTTAAGAAAATTGAAAAATTTTATTGAAATGAAATATACTTCAATAAAATTAGATACTGAATTATGAATCGGTTTCAGATAAGTCGTAAATTTAAATGCAAGATTGTAGTAGGACGAAGATAGCTATTGTCAAACGAGATTTGTACCCGCTTAACTCTGTAAGTTATTCAGCCCAATGTTAAGATTGTTTTGCTCCGCGATGATGAATCTTATATTAAGAGACGGAGCTGTATTTTGTAATAATGAGGCAATCATTATATTCAGATTTTAATTCGTTTGCCAACAGAGTGGAATTATCGTACTGGCAAAAAAAGAAATGTTTAATTGCGCATTTGGCTCTTCCTTTCTCTCTTTCTCTCTCTCTCTCTCTCTCTCTCTCTCTCTCCCCTCCCACATCACCCCGTTGCTATCCTTTACAATCCACATATTTCGGAACTTATGAGGTTTAGAAACGTGAAACCAAGTGTGTTACCACTGATTGTACCTCTAGTTGTTATTTCGCAACAATAAAAATTTTGCGCAGGACATCCATCCTTCTGATACCTCATTATTTGACACATTATAGGAGGTGGACCGGTTCAAATAAGGTACAGCCCAGGAAGGGGCTATACTGTCCCCCTGTAGGAGTGCCATCAGTGAAATATGGGCCAATAATGTGTTGTCATACAGTACCACACCATATATTAACACTCCACTGGCGTAGTACGTCAGTCACGTCACGATTACCGGCAGCGTGAGGTGCACGCTTGAGTCTCAGGACGTTCGCTAGCTGTGCACTTCATTTATTTCAAGCGTCAACTTCGCTTCGCAATTTCTCGGGATGTAATTGACGTATTGTGACGCAACCAACTCCATGATTATTGTGATTTTTCATGCTATTGATTGCATACGAAATAATAGGGGGTGCCTATTTAAAAATTATCAAGTTTGTGTTGAAAATAGTATTTGTTTCCGTTTTAAAATTTCGCATAGTATTTCGTTTCCTAAGTCCCTGCCGTACATTCATGTTGGTGAAAACCGTTTTTGAATATATATTGTTGTTCCAGAGATATTTGAGGTGGCAGAGTTAGGTGAGACACCCTGTACGAGGTGCATTCAAGTTCTAAGGCCTCCGATTTTTTTTCTCCGGACTGGAAAGAGATAGAAACATGTGCATTGTTTTAAAATGAGGCCGCATTCATTGTCAATACATCCCAGAGATGGCAGCGCCATACGGCAGATGGAATTTTACCGCCAGCGGCGAGAATGAGAACTGTTTTAAATACTTAAAATGGCGACGTTTTCCTTACTTGAACAGCGTGCAATCATTCGTTTTCTAAATTTGCGTGATGTTAAACCAATTGAAATTCATCGACCGTTGAAGGAGACATGTGGTAATGGAGTTATGGATGTGTCAAAAGTGCATTCGTGGGTGCGACAGTTTAATGAAGACAGAACATCGTGTGACAACAAACCGAAACAACCTCGGGCTCACACAAGCCGGTCTGACAACATGATCGAGAAAGTGAAGAGAATTGTTTTGGGGGATCGCTGAATGTTGAACAGATCGCCTCCAGAGTTGGCATTTCTGTGGGTTCTGTGCACACAATCCTGCATGACGACCTGAAAATGCGAAAAGTGTCATCCAGGTGGGTGCCACGAATGCTGACGGACGACCACATGGCTGCCCGTGTGGCATGTTGCCAAGCAATGTTGACGCCCAATGACAGCATGAATGGGACTTTCTTTTCGTCGGTTGTGACAATGGATGGGACGTGGATGCCATTTTTCAATCCAGAAACAAAGCGCCAGTCAGCTCAATGGAAGCACACAGATTCACCGCCACCAAAAAAATTTCGGGTAACCGCCAGTGCTGAAAAAATGAAGGTGTCCATGTTCTGGGACAGCGAGGGCGTAATCCTTACCCATTGCGTTTCAAAGGGCACTACGGTAACAGGTGCATCCTACGAAAATGTTTTGAAGAACAAATTCCTTCCTGCACTGCAACAAAAACGTCCGGGAAGGGCTGCGCCTGTGCTGTTTCACCAAGACAACGCACCCGCACATCGAGCTAGCGTTACGCAACAGTCTCTTCATGGTAACAACTTTGAAGTGATTCCTCATGCTCCCTACTCACCTGACCTGGCTCCTAGTGACTTTTGGCTTTTTCCAACAATGAAAGACACTCTCCGTGGCCGCACATTCACCAGCCGTGGTGCTATTGCCTCAGCGATTTTCCAGTGGTCAAAACAGACTCCTAAAGAAGCCTTCGCCGCTGCCATGGAATCATGGCGTCAGCGTTGTGAAAAATGTGTACGTCTGCAGGGCAATTACGTCGAAAAGTAACGCCAGTTTCATAGATTTCGGGTGAGTAGTTAATTAGAAAAAAAATCGGAGGCCTTAGAACTTGAATGCACCTCGTATATAAAGGCGAACTTGGTTTGCTTAATATTATAGACCGAAAACTATATTTGTATGAAGGTCTTCCAAAAACAAATTATGTACAAGATATGTTTTCAGCATAAAGCGAAAATCATGAGCCTTTTTAAGGTCCTCTTAACAAATTAGACCCTCCTTTTGACAAAATTCCAGCTATGTCCTTGGCTGCACGGTATCTCTCCATTCGTTATTTAACATTTTGTTAATCTGTTCGTTCTTTTCTTCCAACTATTTGGCAAATTTGTTGGAAAACCTCTGGCCTTGAGCGTCTGAGCTGTTACATACCGGTCGGCCGGTGTGGCCGAGCGGTTCTAGGCGCTACAGTCTGGAACCGCGCGATCGCTATGGTCGCAGGTTCGAATCCTGCCTCGGGCATGGATGTGTGTGAACTCTTTAGGTTAGTTAGGTTTAAGTAGTTCTAAGTCTATGGGACTGCTGACCTCAGAAGTTAAGTCCCATAGTGCTCAGAGCCATTTGAACCATCTTACATACCTCCTCGTCAGGATCAAGTACCAAACTCTCAGTCCTTTGAGACAGCTGTTGCACCGTGCGTTATATTGTAGATGGCACTGTCTTCTGTGCCTGTACATCGTCCATTAACTTCCTTACTGCTTCTGGTATGCCTTCGTGACTTTTATTTAGTTCTGAAATTTCGGTAGAGAAACCGATATCATTTCACGTGGCTAATTGTTTATCTCGCTCTGAAAGTGTCATATTAATTTGCAGCGCAAATTGTTTTCCATGTTCTGCTTGGGTATTATCTGCCTGCACTAAAATTCGATTGGCCATTTCCATGGCCGTTCGGCTACAGCGGTATTAATTTGGGCGGAATTTTGCTTTGCCATTTCTTGGTCACTCTTGTCCACCATTACTGCAATTTTCTTAAACAGCAACGTGGATAGATCTGCTTTTTCACTTATTTCGGGAATTACGTCACTAGACACTGCCTCTGCATTTACATTTCAGAAATGGTGTGCTTCATTTCCTATGTTGCCGGAACGGCAGTACTGCTGGCATCGACATCAGATTTAATCAATCTTATTTGCTACTAATTTACGTTATGGTACAAATGTTATAATTACAAGCAGAAACATTGTCTCTAAGTGCCGTTAAAGAAGATGGACGCTACATTTTAAAACAGCGGAAATTCATCTACTGCGTAGCAGTTGCCATCTTGGTCACTATCTTTTATAAAAATACAAATACCTAAATTTAACGTTTTTCAAAACAGAGCTCATAACAATTTGATTTGAGTTATGAATTGCTCAGTGAGATATTTGAAAAAGAAAAGAGATTGTTACATGCGAAATGTAAGCAATAGACAAGGATATCCCATCACTCGTTTTTCTTCTATAATGTATGACTGCTTCCTTATACCATATAATATAATTCTTCTTTAGATATTTTTATCTCGTTTTCTTAAAACAGATTTCGTTCCATCGCTCTTTCTTCAGGTAAAATGACTTATTGATCTATAAAAAATTTTCAAACATGAAACAGGAAAAACGCCAAGATGCAACCACAAACAAGGATGGAAATTTACAGACAAATATTCGTGGCACCAAACTGGGCGCCAGATGTCGCGTTTCCCTCTTTCCCTGCAATGAGAGTTAAAAGTTAATGGTTTCTCGAAGGTGCGGCAATAATTTAACAGTGTGCAAATTGTGTTACTTAGTAAAACAGCACAGCCGTGACATGGAGGCAACCCACAATGAGGATGGATAAGAACTACACAATATGGTGCGTCACAGTAAAGTTCCCTGGTTTCGTATCACAATTTACCTTATAGAAGTCCACCTTCGTGTTTCTTATCCACAGGTCTGCTTGGTATTAGACCATTGAGTATTCTGGTAGACGTCGTCGTTCGCAAGCGGAAACCCTTCAGGCCCGCGTAATGTTGACTGCAAAATATTGCATACAATCGAGAAACGATCGGGTAAAAATATCTGAAAGGGGTTCGGGCAGTTAACTGAAAAGCATTTAACGAAAGGATATTGACTGAAGGACATCAATTGCGTCCGATCGTTTGTGCCCGAACAATCCGCCGCCAACCTCGCCTACTTTTTTCCTCAAACATGTACAAATGGCGACGAACAAGGTAGTGGCTTGGATTAATGACGGATTCGTACAGATACTGAGATATAAGTAACATTTATCCAGTAAACAGTAACTGCTTACACACACTAGGTCTGCACATCTCAAGAAGCTCCTAATAGGAGAGGGCTGATTTTACAGAAACAAGATAAAAGAGCAGCACTCTTCCATTTTTTGCTCATTGGCTTTGAATAGACCACTTTTACAACTTCTAGAAGTTTTGCTATGTCAAATGCAGTCCTTTAATGTTTATCACATATGTTTATCATAAACGGGTTTCTACAAATAAGTCTTCCTTCTCTTATTACGCATTAGTATATTATCATTTATAAGAGTAAAAATTAGAGAGAAAAAGAAACAGTCATTTGAAATAATTCTCACACTTTATTATTAAACAGGGTGAGCCACCTAAACCATTAACCTCAAACATATTTTCAGAACCGTTTAAAGTAACGTAAACCTGTATTCACTACGGCTAACTGTTAGAAAGTCTTTACTAAATGGTTTATAGTCTCCTGTCATAGTTCCATTACTTAGAGAAGGTATCTTCATTTATATTTTCAAAAACAACTACATTAATTTTGAGATTTTTGTCTGATCGGATGTTTGTGATTTCAAACTCGTGTGTGGAAAAGTATTTGGAAATACATCCCTTTGGAATTGGATAAAATGGATTGTTGCACTGCGGTAAGTTTTAGAGCTTACAATATGTATGTTAGGTACAATGTAATTCGTTTTTATCCTATGCGGATGTTCGTGATTTGATACTCGTATATGGAGATAGAAATTCATTCCTTAGCGTATGGAGAAAAGATATTGTTGTATTGCCGCTACACAAAAGTAAAATGGGAAGGGAGGAAATTCAGCTAATTGATTACATCATTGTGAAAAAGAGATTCCTAAATCAGCTATTAGAGTTTATCGCACACTCAGTAGTACAAGTGCACCCACATCATATAATAATACATAAACTGATCGATGAATAAGATTAATATTGAGGTGTTTAGGAAAGGAAAGAAATACTGCAATATCATCTTTAAAAGACTCTCAAGAAACTGTATTTTTTTTAATCATTGGAGGAAGTAGGAACCAAAAGACTATGAATTTAATGAGTACAGCGTGTGAGATTGTAGATACATCATTGGACTTTGGAAAGAATATAATCCGCACAATGGCGAACAGTGTAAGGGTAGATAAATTCGGGAACTATTGTACGACCTAATTGGCAGCTCTCGCACACAAGCTGCAAACCACAACAGTACAGAAGGTAGTGAAGAAGGAACTGAAGGTCTGCTAAATACTGAAGACCCAGGCTCTAGGAAAGGAAAAGGCGCCAGAGAGACAGCTTTGATGGTGCACTTCGTAATGCAAGCAAGATTTAGTTCCAGGCAACACCTTCAGATTTTGCAGCTAAGGGTGTACTCTCTGTTAACCAACACTTATCCAAGTTCTGTCGCCGCATACTAAGCTGTTAAAATGAAGCATAAGCAAAAATATAGTGGTAGATAGATTACAATGTCTTACCATGCTAAAAGATATAAATGGGCGTGCTTTAGAGTAACGATTAACACAAAGCTGAAATTATCGTTGGATTAAATCGCGCTTGGGAAGGACATAACTACTGTTACAAAAGGGACAAAAAAGTCATTAAAATATACAACAAAATTGGCCTAAAAGGGGAAAAGAAAGAAAAGGTTTACTCAAACTAGTAAGAAACACGTCACTATTTCATAAAGCGGAACGATATCTGAGAAGACTGTAGACCGTTTTTTTTTTTAAAAAAAAAAAAAAAGAAAGTAAATGCAGGATTTCAAATTAGGGCCAGAATTGGTTCAAGACTAAGATATAAACTTGGCAGCAAAAGGAATACGTTATTAGCATATTGTAAGAGGTCCATGACTAAGGAATTTATTGCTAGCGCACTCGAGCAGATGTAAATTCGATGGATTGCTCACGCACTGCCTGCGATATGTAAGCTATAAGATAATCACAGACCAGAGAACAGTGTCAGCAGTAGTAGTAGTAGTAGCTCGCAGTCGGGCGGTTGGGCCAGGTCGCTCTTAGAGAGCAGTTGTCTACTTGTATAGCTCACAGAGAGCACTTGTGTCCTGTATGGAATTACCAAGGCCGGTCGTGGAGAACGATGGCGGTGCCTGAGCGATGTAGTGTAAGGTAAATTCAAAAATTATTATTATTTGTTGCCGCACGCATATGTAATTTGCAACAACTCATTTTGTACTATTGTTATATCAAAGTCATATGTAAATAATTTTTCAATAATAATCTTCTGGGAGGAAATGGAAATCTGTAACCACAGGAATATGCAGCAACATCCACTGCCTGATGAACAAAACGAATTTAATCATATTTATATGTATTCAGGAAGGTACTTAAGCAAGTGGACGGTGATGTTCAGGTGTCTGGTGACCTCCGAAAAGAGCATCCGCCGGCATCTAATTTGCCCTTCGCTACATGGATGTTTTGCGTGTTACTTTTAACTTCTCCTTTTTCTAATCTCTATAGACGAAAGTCATTTCCCAAGTGACTGACTGACTCACTCACTGACTCATGCCCGACCCTAACCACTAAAGACAGAAACTTGAAATTTGCAGAGGGTGTGAATCTTTTACTGTAAGCGTCGTTTAAGTAGTGATTTTTCGAAATTCCACATCTAAAGGGGGGAAATAGGATATGAAAGGCGTTTTGAAAATGTTGCTATTAAGGGGGTGAAAAATGGGATGACAGGCTTTTTGAAAATGTCGCTATTAAGGCAATTTTGAAGCTAGACCTACGAAATCATTATTTAGTTTGCTGGTCAGAAATAAAAAAATACGTGTTTTAGCATTTTTTGAAATTCAACCCCTATGGGGGTAAAACAGAGAGGGTAAAACAGAGGTAAACGTTTTTTGACACTAAATCATTATCAAAGAACTACTAAAGTATTCTTAAAGCTAGGTTTGTGGGAATAGATATTTAACTTCTCGGTTAAAAATAAAAAATATTTGATTCAGTGTATTTGGAAGTTCAACACCTAAGAGGATGTTTTATGAAATATTTCGCTATGAAAGCATTTTTAGAGCTAAATATATTGAAACGGTACAGTAGTTTCCGCTCTATAAGCAAGAGGTTTCGCTGCTCGCTCGCACCGGGAAATAAAAATAGAGGCGGCTCCGCCGCCAATTTTATTGCAGGACGCGGCCGGCCGCGGGTGCAACAGAACCCATGTGGACGGGTGGAAAGAAATGTGTCAGGCTTCATAATATATATTTTTATGTGTCGTGTATTATGCATTTCTCGTACGTGAATGTGAATCTGCACATTAACTTTCCTAATCCTCCTCACACCTTTCCGTAAAGCGTGGCCAAATCTTAGTTGGGAAGTAGTTCTGTAGTATAGTAGTGCCAACCTCACTCCTGGGTAGGGGATCAGAGAGACACCACAAGCAGGTAAAAGTCAAAGAAATGTAAGGAAATGAATGTTCTCGTTTAATTTCGGAATTTTGACCCCCTGTGTTAATGTATTTGGTCCCCAGTTTGCCCGTTATCCTCCTCAATAGTGGATGTCCTATGTAAAATATTGTCACAAGATTTGTGGTGGAGAGGTTGGTCACAGCAAAGTGGTTCGACCATCCCCTCCACCAGGGCCCAGGAAGACCTCTGGGTGCCCGCCATATTCTGCGAGTGTTACAGAAGACGGGTAAGTGTGCAGACGTGCCCTCAGTGCGTCTGTCTCAATGTTCAAGCATGGAAGAGAGGTATTTGAATATTTGTACTAATTCTTTTATTTCCAGCTTTGGATAGTGTAAGGAAATGAATGTTTTCGTTTAATTTCGGAATTTTGACTCCCTGTGTTAATGTATTTGGTCCCCAGTTTGCCCGTTATCCTCCTCAATAGTGGATGTCCTATGCAAAATATTGGGAGACTTTGGTGATACACATTTGGCCAACGCAATTCCGTCTTGCCCGTAGAAATGTGCGTGCAGATTAGTATATAATATACCCGAGCTATAAGTTGTACAATTGTAATATCTGTAAACTGGAACAATTGCCGCAATCGCTGTAAAATCGAGTGATAATGTTTAAAATAAATAGGTAATCAATTGTCATCAATCTTTAACATACCTTAAAAATCACAAAGAAGTCAAGTTAAGGGAATTCACTTAAGATAAAAGATATAGAATGCAGGGACCCACACATCTGCGTGTGAGCCCTCCAGCCCCTTGCCTAGTATCGTACAGAAAAGGCACGCTCTCTAGGTAGCGCTCTCAAGCTCCCCTCCCCAGTCATCCGTTGCGCAATTTTCATTCAGGGCTTGACAACACCAACTTTTATCTGGCGTCCCTAGGCAAGGAGGTTTGACGGTAATCTTTTACTATAAACATTTGAATTTGTCTTCTTGGTAAGAAATAAAAAATACGTGTTCCACTTTTTTTGGAAATTGAACGCCGTGGAGATGAAATTGAGGAAGAAAGATTTTATGGAAATATTTCATTATGCAAACATTTTTGTAGATGAATCTATGAAAACTTGTATTTGGCATCTCTGCTGGAAATACAAAAATACGCATCTTACTGTTTTAGATACTTAACCCCTAAGGGAATGAAATAGGGGGTTGAAATGTTTTATGAAAATATCTCATTGTGAGAGAATTTTTAAAGCTATTTTTATGATAATTGCTATTTGGCTTTTGACACTTGCTTCGCTGTTTTTTGGAAATGCAATCTCCATGGGGGTAGAACAGCGCCAGACCGATTCGCTCACTCATCATCTCCCAGATCGAAACGCTAGGGATAGGAAGTTGAAATTTGGACAGTGTGTGAATCCTATGCTGGAGGCATCGTCTAAGAAGGGATTGTTCGAAATTACCCTCTTAATGGCGTGAAATAAGGAATAAATGCATCTTTGAAAATATGTCGCTATTAAGACAATTTTGAAGCTATAACAACGAAAACTGGTATTTGGTTTCTTAGTCAGAAATTATATATATATATATATATATATATATATATATATATATATATATATACGTTTCTGAAAATTCAACCACTAAGGGGGTAATATAAGGGATGAAAATTTTTAAGAAAATACTTCGCTGTGTTAAAAAATTTTTAAAGATAAATCTATGAAACTTGGTATTTCACTTCTCGGTTAGATAGAAAGAAATGTGTGTTAGAGGTTGAAGTTTGTATGGAAATATCACCACAAGAACGTAAAAGGCACGATTAACAAAAACCTTGGACCACAGCCACCAGAATCCCTTTTCAGTCAGAAGTACATGCCGCAAGGACCATGCTTTTATGACCTCATTTAGCTTGAGAAGTTTAGAAGGTAGGTGTTGCAGTTTGTGAACACCATAAAAATTCTATTTAATAAAAACGGGAAAAATCTGTGTAGATCATACAGTCTACGTGAGAGAAGCAGCGAGACGCTAAGCTTATAAAAGACAGTGTCCTGTTTGACTAACTCATCACAGCCCAGCCAAACCGCTAAGGGTAGAGACCTGAAATTGGGAGAGGGTGTTGATCTAATTCTGTAGGCGTCGTTTAGGAAACTCACTAATATGTATATGAGATCGAATTAACACAGATACCAAGCGAGGTGGCGCAGTGGTTAGCACACTGGACTCGCATTCGGGAGGACGACGGTTGAATCCCGTCTCCGGCCATCCTGATTTAGGTTTTCCGTGATTTCCCTAAATCGCTTCAGGCAAATGCCGGGATGGTTCCTTTGAAAGGGCAAGGCCGATTTCCTTCCCCATCTTTCCCTCACCCGAGCTTGCGCTCCGTTTCTAATGACCTCGTTGTCGACGGGACGTTAAACACTAATCTCCTCCTCCTCCTAATACAGATATTTTAACGTAGACATAAGGCTGATTTTAATATTGATTGTATGTATGCAGACTGAAGCCTTGAATGAAAATTTGTACGAAGACTGGGATTCGAACCCAGGACATTGTTCAGATGCGCTAACCACCACACAACTCCGGCACGGTGGCTTCGCGCGACTGCACGGACTACCCTAGCATGCTTCCCTCCTTAATCCAAACTCCCATTCACTTCTGAGTCCACGTAGCATTCCCCCCGAAACACGAACAGAATTACAAAGCGTAATGCCCCAAGAACAGAAAACCCCAATTAACAAACTTTGTGGAAACTTAAAGTAGGGAAGTGAGTCATCTTGACAGTGACGGAAACTATTGACGATAAAATCTACACTGGTAATATTTTGATTAACACCTATATCATTCAAATACTGAGAATAGCATACAAAAAGGGGAGATAAAGGGAAAGGATTATCATAGACTCTTTATCAAACACGTGTAGAATAAATTCAAAATCATATGAACGAAGATTAAATCCAAGAAAGTAATTCAGTCAAAGATAACATTCACCGTGGAAGAGAGGTGTAGATTCGTAAAAGGAAATTCAGTGCGACAACAATGCAACTCGGATATGGAAATGTTGGTTGATTGGTTGCTTTTGAGTCGTTCTAGAGTACTTTTGCGATAGTTGTATGGATGCAAACGCTATTAGATTGTTTCGGTTTTGGAAGTTTGATAATTCGTGAGATAGAGATGGAAGTATTGCTTAGTCATTTGACTGAAGAAAGTTAATCTATATCGTTCTCAACGTGACGGTATAGTAAGACGAGTGTTAGACTTCAATTGAGTGATACTGGTTTATCGGACTTAGCCTTCGTACTAATGAACAGTTACAAATCTTGAGAGCAATGGATCAACGACAGAAAAACAATTCGTAGTCTTGAGTAACACACAATAAAACGAAGACACGAAGAAAGACAAGAACGGCGATTAGTCAAAAGTTGTCGTCAGCGTCACGATTACTGAACTGAACAGAAGTTAATCTTGAATGATATATCGGTGTGCGTGTGTTGTAGGGACAAACAATTAATTACGGAAAGAACAATCAAATCTGAGTCAAAAGATACATCTTACGTGTCGCCTAACTCATTAAACGGACAATACCATGAGTATTAATGCAAGTTGATTGACTCTTTAAACATTTTAATTGACTAAGTGAGTACATGAATAATGGGCAGTGAAAAGTGATTAGCTTAAACAAGTATAACGGCATATTAAAAAAACATTTACTCCAACATAAGTTATCTCTGGAGTTACGTCGGACCGTAGTTAATAACTTGACGTAGCAACGGAATAGTAGACAGCAAAATTTCATCCTCGCTACGTATGATGTGAAAAACGACCGGAACTAACTGGGCATAAAAATAAAAATAAATGATTGCAGTTTACCAGTTCGCACAAGCTGAGAAGACTGTTGCGGACAGATAACAGAATATTTCTAAACCATGCGAGGAACCGAGCGAGGTGGCGCAGTGGTTAGACACTGGACTCGCATTCGGGAGGACGGTTCAGTCCCGCTTCCGGCCATTCTGATTTAGGTTTTCCGTGATTTCCCTAAATCGCTCCAGTCAAATGCCGGGTTGATTCCTTTGAAAGGGCACGGCTGATTTCCTTCCCCATCCTTCCCTAATGCGATGAGACCGATGACCTCGCTGTCTGGTCTCCTTCCCCAAACAACCCAACCCTGCACCACAGAGCTCCAGAGCTCCACGCGAGGAGTAGTGTTCTTACGATAGTTACAGGTGCTGTTCCACGTCATACGGACGGGGACGAACATCGTTACGAGTCGCGTCTCCTCCCGGCGAGTGAAGGAGGAGGGAAGGGACGTCACAAAATGCTCTCCAACTGTATTAAAATGGTGCCTCAGCATCGAAGGAAACGGGGATCCTGCCTGCATCCCAGGCATAGGTGCTTTAATGAAGTGAAACTACACTGTTCCAGACACATTTTCAAGTCTCAATAATCTAAGTTGTATAGAAGCAAAGTCAAGCGACGAGTGAAAGTTTGTACCTAGGCCGGGATTCGAATGCGAGTCTGCTGCTCACTACGCAGATGCGTTTAGTGGTTAGCGTACCTGTCTAAAGAGCAGGAGACCCGGGTTATAATCCTGGCCTTCGTAAAAATTTTCATTCGTCTCTTCTGTCAGTTTGTATACATCCTAGTTGATGTAGAAAGGTCTCTGGAACCATGTAGTTTCATTTACATATTGACTGTTCAGTATTCTAACGGTATTACAATAACCGCGCACTTGTATTAGCCATACGCTATGGACAACCGTGTGATCTTACCACCAACGCTACCTAGGAGTCGTAGTTACTTCTTTTACAAACAGGTATTTGTTACCAGTCAGGCAGCACTTGTATATGTCATGTACATCTGACAGGATACAACGAATTCAAAGAAACACACGGAAAGTTATGATGTTGTACAACAAACATCCAGTAGCTTTTTAAAGATCTGTAGTATGTCTCTAATGTACCGTTTTCATTTTATGGTTTAATGCACTATGATTACGGCAATAGCCGAATCTACGTGTTAATTAAATTAAAATATCTATCTTGTCGAAACATTCTAATAAAAAAGTGCAAAAAAAGATCGCGGACTCTTACTCAGACTTTGTCTTCAGCTGTTCGAATCATTGTCAGGAAGAACATGAGAGAACCACACCAACAGATTGCCCAGTCATTTGGCTGTAGTGTAATGATCGCAGAACTAGTGGAGACAAGAACGACTCAGCACAGCGGCATAGCTAAAAAGTAGGTGCGAGTTCTTCCAGAAGAATTACAGCACTAGAAGATTGGACGAGCTTTCGTTTGGCTTTGAGGAACAGAGGAATGACAACAGCTAAAATCCATGAAGATGTTACAGGCACAGTGTCAACATGAGACGTCGGGGACTGAGTACTTCAGGCTAGGTAGAGATCGCGAGTTGCCATGCGCCATTTACCGCTGACTCCATGCCGCAATGTGGCCGAGACTTTACGTCATGCATAGTCAGAGTCATCTGGGATATTGATTGGCATTCTATGATGCTTTGCGTTCAATCTCGCTTTTGTTTCAGACGGTCAGATCGACGCCAATGTGTTCGTAGACAACCCGGTTAAAGGTCACAGGACGCAGCGATTCTCGGACCATACCTCTCGAACTCCTAGAACTATGGTGTAGGGAGCTATTGGTTATGACAAAAGACTCACTACATACTGTGAAGGACAATCAAACAATATAATATCACACATGGAAAAATAATCTATACTAAAACTAAGTGAAAGTTCAAACCCATAATAGTTGTTCATTGTGTTTTCACTGTGTGACGACCAACTTCATACCCTGGAGGTATACCTTCAGACCACACAAAACTAATACTCCGTGTACCACGAATTCCAAGCTACAAGCGAGCGAACAAACATGTCACTCCTCGATAAAACATTGTATAAAACGGCAGATGGGCATCCGATCCGAAGCATGCATGACACTAATACGTCTCCAAAATATCTTGTGACTGTGGAAAGTCATAGAACGCAAAGAATTTAACGAAAATTTTTCCAATCGACGGCGCTGTAAGTTTCTTAATGTAAATGTGGCCGATTGCAATTGACAAATGAATTGCAATACGACGGCTATGGTTTGAGTTACACATCACATCATTTGTACTGTTCAGTGTCCGTGACTGCACAAATTCAGCAGTCAACAGTCGTTGCACAGTTAGGTAAACCCATCCACCACGCATATTGGATGGGAAAAATCAGTTTTAAAGTGTCCTGAGGCCAAAAACCGCATTAAAAACAAAATGGTATCGGTTTCTAATTGCCGTGAGACTGTCGCAAGACACGTTAAAAACGCTGTCCACCGTTTTCCGCCGCAATGGGTGCCTTCAAATCAACTATATTCGTAATTTGGGCGCTGAACACATCTTTCGGGTAGCCGCACACCCGGAAGCCACACGGATTAGGATCAGGTGATCGGGACGGACAAGTTGTAACAGAAGCGACGGCTGATGATTTTAGCATTTCCGAAACGCCGCTGCACTGAAATTACCAGTGCGCAGAGAAATACCGTCTTGCATAAAACTGATCTGTTAGAAAATCACACAAAGAAGAGTTTAACACAATTTTAGTACTATTTTATGCCTATATTATTATCTCTAAGAGAAATGGCGAGTCACCTAGATTTATAAATACCCCCATTTTTATTATAATGTCTGCTATTGATCTATAACGGAAATAACCGTGAATATTTAACATCATTTGTACTTGTTTGTACCATAATAATTGTTAATGTCAAGGTAAATTGCACCTTAGTGAAAATGAACTAAATGTAATTACTTTTAATTAATTCGTCCTATATATAATATGTTTATAATATATTTATTTTGTACACTAGCTCACAGACTACCGATGTCTCACATTGTCTGTTTTATGTATGGTGGTGCTACATAGGGCCTGAAGTTTCATTATTAGCACTAGTCGGCAGCAAAGAGATAGCTTACGAACGCACCGCCTGAGGCGACGGCGTATGGCGACGGCGTACAGACATTCGATTCGCTTATCGATGTATGTTCGAGGGCGATGACACCATGACGACTTCTCTGCAGTTTAATTATCCCAAGAGCTAACAATTTAATAAATAGAAATAATGGTTTTAATTTGAACAAAGTATGGAATCCGGCTCTTGGGATAACTAAACTGCAGAGAAGTCGTTATGGTGTCATCGCCGCCGAACATACATCGATAAGCGAATCATATGTCTGTACGCCTTCGCTACAGGTAGCGCGTATGTAACAGTGCATAACAGTGACGATACAGGTAACAGTAACCGCAGGACTCATCTACTCGAAAGAATACAGTGCTACGATAAACGACGCAGTCAACCCGCACCACATAATCACCTTTGCACGGTGAAGTTGCACCGGTTGATGTGCATGCTGATTTTCTGTTGCCCATATTCTTCAGTTCTGTATATTGGCCTGTCCTTCAAGATGGAAATCGGCTTCGTCTGTTCCACGACCATCCATTGTACACTTCCAAGCGAGCAAGAAATCCAGAGCGTACGTTTCCCTTGCTGGCAGGTCAGCAGTAAGCAACTTCAGAACATGGGTGATTTTGTATAGAGAACAATGCAGACTATGTCGTAGGATTTTATGCACTGTGCTCGCAGACATGGCCAACATTCGGGCAGCTCCCCGTACACTGTGTGTATGCACACCACCGTTCGATCCTCCTATAATGCTGTGGCCACGTCTTCGACAGGCGTCGGATCAACTGCTTCGCTCCCTCTGCCACACTGCACTTCAAAGGAAACTGTCTTTCATAATTTTGTAATCATTTTCTCCAGACTCTTATCGGACTAATGCCCTTTTTCGCATCCTTGAGTGTCCGGAGCTTCTGAAGGGCTACTGGCGAACAGATACCGATCTTGTAAAACAGCATTACCAGCAGTACGCGATCCTTCATGGGGACAGTCATGTCAGGTATCTCGGACACAAATTAAGGAACAGCTGTGTGCTGTGTATCTGTTGACGATTAAAGCGCCATCTATTGGTAAAATTTTCGTTAATCTTTGCCACATTGGAATGAGCATTTTCTTCAGTCGCATAGGATATTACATTACTGTATATATCTGAAATGAAAAGTCTGTGTCGTAATAGTGAACCTTGTTCTGACACTGCATTTCTTATGAGTCACTGAAGAGGACGGACCAGAAAATCGCGAGATCATCAGGTACGTGGGACACTGATTCGGCGCGGCCCACCGTTCCAGGCGGGTGGACCTCTGCCGCGCTCTCGGTGGCCCGCGATCAATGCTCGTGACGTCACCGGCGGGGTAGCAGTCGCGATGCTGAGACACATCTCATTTATGCATAACACGCGCCGCGGCTTACTCGAGCATTCGCAAGTGGCCGCGTATCAGCCGAAAGAGCCGAGAAACGAGCGCGTTTATCGGAAACTTCAATATGCCTCTGCTCTGTATTCGTATCGGCGGACGTGTTAACCTAAAATCGGCTGCTGCTCACGGTCTCGAACGAGAGCTGACTGACGTTCTATAAACAACCGACGTCCTTGAAAATGGGTACATAGGTCACGTCAGTATCTGACAAAACTCTACAGTCGAATTCGCTGGTACCCATCATCTGCTGCTACAAATTGCTGTTTTAACCCTTTGAGTCCCACAAACACGAAAATATATAATTTTAGAGTTTTTCAAATAATCAAACTTTATTGTCACAGAAAGCAACATTGAACAGAAGAAGAAAATGTCAAAAAGTCAAGAATCAAATGCTTCAAGGAAATGGTCGCACTTTAGAGTGTAAAAGTAAAATTTTTAACAAAACTAATCTTTATTCATGTACTAAGCAACGAATGCAGGATAAAATTGGCAAAAGGTAAACAATCAGTTGTTTTAAGGAGGCGGTTTCACTTTGGATCCATTGGGACATACAATACACAACTACTCATAATTTTCGCATTTCTTTGGGATTGGGATTGGAATCGGTAGCTTTGAGGGATGAAGTACTGAAGGCAGCAGAGGATAAAGTAGGTAAAAATACGAGGGCTACTAGAAATCCTTGGGTAAAAGAAGAGATACTGAATTTAATTGATGAAAGGAGAAAATATAAAAATGCAGTAAATGAAGCAGGCAAAAAGGAATACAAACGTCTCAAAAATGAGATCGACAGGAAGTCCAAAATGGCTAAGCAGGGATGGCTAGAGGATAAATGTAAGGATGTAGAGGCTTATCTCACCAGGGGTAAGATAGATACTGCCTACAGGAAAATTAAAGAGACCTTTGGAAAAAAGAGAACCACATGTACGAATATCAAGAGCTCAGATGGAAACCCAGTTCTTAGCAAAGAAGGGAAGGCAGAAAGGTGGAAGGAGTATATAGACGGTCTATACAAGGGTGATGTTCTTAAGGACAATATTATAGAAATTGAAGAGAATGTAGATGAAGATGAAATGGCAGATATGATACTGCGTGAAGAGTTTGACACAGCACTGAAAGACCTGAGTCGAAACAAGGCCCCGGGAGTAGACAACATTCCATTAGAACTACTGACAGCCTTGGGAGAGCCAGTCCTGACAAAACTGTACCATCTGGTGAGCAAGATATATGAGACAGATGAAATACCCTCAGACTTCAAGAATAATAATATAATTACAATCAAAGAAAGCAGGTGTTGACAGATGTGAAAATTACCTAACTGTCAGTCTGATAAGCCACGGCTGCAAAATACTAACACGACGTCTTTACAGGCGAATGGAAAAACTGGTAGAAGCCGAACTCGGGGAAGATCAGTTTGGATTCCGTAGAAATGTTGGAACATGTGAGGCAATACTGACCCTACGAGTTATCTTAGAAAATAGATTAAGGAAAGGCAAACCTACGTTTCTAGCATTTGTAGACTTAGAGCAAGCTTTTGACAATGTTGACTGGAATACTCTCTTTCAAAATATAGGGAGCGAAAGGCTATTTACAATTTGTACAGAAACCAGATGGTAGTTATAAGAGTCGAGGGACATGAAAGGGAAGCAGTGGTTTGGAAGGGAGTGAGACAGGGTTGTAGCCACTCACCGATGTTATTCAATCTGTATATTGAGCAAGCAGTAAAGGAAACAAAAGAAAAATTCGGACTAGAAATTAAAATCCATGGAGAAGAAATAAAAACTTAGAGGTTTGCCGGTGACACCGTACTTTTGTCAGAGGAGGCAAAGGAGCTGGAAGAGCAGTTGAACGGAATGGACAGTGTCTTGAAAGGAGGATATAAGTAGAACATCAACAAAATGAAAACGAGGATAATGGCATGTAGTCGAATTAAGTCGGGTGATGCTGCAGAAATTAGATTAGGAAATGAGACACTTAAAGTAGTAAAGGAGTTTGGCTATTTGGGGAGCAAAATAAATGATGATGGTCGAAGTAGAGAGGGTATAAAATGTAGACTGGCAATGGCAAGGAAAACGTTTCTGAAGAAGAGAAATTTGTTAACATCAAGTATAGATTTAAGTGTCAGGAAGTCGTTTCAGAAAGTATTTGTTTGGAGTGTAGCCATGTATGGAAGTGAAACATGGACGATAAATAGTTTGGACAAGAAGAGAATAGAAGCTTTTGAAATGTGGTGCTACAGACGAATGCTGAAGATTAGATGGGTAGATCACATAACTAATGAGGAGGTATTGAATAGGATTGGGGAGAAGAGAAGTTTGTCGCACAACTTGACTAGAAGAAGGGATCGGTTGGTAGGACATGTTCTGAGGCATCAAGGGATCACCAATTTAGTATTGGAGGGCAGCGTGGAGGGTAAAAATCGTAGAGGGAGACCAAGAGATGAATACACTAAGCAGATTCAGAAGGATGTAGGTTGCAGTAGTTGCTGGGAGATGAAGAAGCTTGCACAGGATAAAGTAGCATGGAGAGCTGCATCAAACCAGTCTCAGGACTGAAGACCACAACAACAACAACTCATCATTTCATGTTGTATATTTGAAAGCAAATTTGTATTTTTTCTAGACAAAAACCAACATCTCGAAACTTCCTTGAACTCATAATACCTAAAGCAAATTATAATCACAAAAAAAAATCAAAAATGGGCCTAAAATTTAATAACTTTTGTATCACAACTACATATTGTCCCAGTGGTTTCATTTCGAGAAACTCTTAAAAGCAGTATTATAAACTAAAATTTACTCTACAATAATTCAGATGTACTTACTTTCGCGCCGGCCGCGGTGGTCTCGGTGTTCTAGGCGCGCAGTCCGGAACCGCGCGACTGCTACGTCGCAGGTTCGAATCCTGCTTCGGGCATGGATGTGTGTGATGTCCTTAGGTTAGCTAGGTTTAAGTAGTTCTAAGTTCTAGGAGACTGATGACCGCAGCTGTTAAGTCCCATAGTTCTCAGAGCCATTTGAACCATTTGAACTTACTTTCGCTGTCAATGATCTCCTTAATACGTCCCCTACGTAAAAAAAAAAAGAAACAGCTGTCACAATCTCCTACAATTTCGTAGCACAATCTCCACATCGACTGTTACCTTGAATTTTATAATAATACTGTTGCAGTGCCCTACACTCGTAGAAGTACCTCAGTGTATCACTAAAACTCTCTATCTTGTAATATCATCGGTGGTTACATGCTAAAGGTACTAGTATCTCAAAAAACTTCATAAAATTGTGGTTTCAGGCAGAAACCACTGGGGCTCATAGAGTTAAGTATTCTTCTAATTCTCTTAACACTTTGCGGGCATATTTACAAAACCGAACGATGCATCACATTGTATAAATGATCTGCCAGGAATAAATTCAGATTTATCCTTTGTATCTTCACGTACTGTTATGATAAAAATGTCATAGGACAAGTTACCGTATATGCTTCCACTTGTTAATATTGTTTGCGATGACATTTTGTCGCAGTTGAACACTTTAAAACGAAGTGTATTTTGTACATAAACGAACACTAAGTATTACACAGGGTGAACCCTAACTTCGCTGACAAAATAACGAAGGTTGTTCAGGGATATTATTCAGGTGTTTTAGTTTAAGAGAAGCATGGTCTCGGGTGGCTTGTTACAGAGTAACTCCACTTAGTTTGATTTGTTACCCTGCACTGCTCTGTAAATAGCTGCACTATAGTGTCATTACCGACGACACGAGGCGTGTGTTGCCTCGAAACAAACTTCTTCCATTCAGTCACTGTACTTCCTAGTGACAACAGTAACGTCCAGTTTACTCTTCAACCCCAAGCTTTCTTTCAGTACTGCTCAGTTCTGTCTCGAGTTTTTTCTTCTGGCAACGTTAGTTGAGCGTTGGCGGTGTACACACCAATCTGCATCCGTGTACGTGTTCAGCAATTGTAATAGGATAGAGGCCTAGGCCGCAAAGCTGACCTCTTGACGCAGCGACGGCGACCACATCATAGTATTTTTTCCACTGAATTTTGCTGCACTACACTTGTTGTATGTTTCGGTGATTGCATATTACAGGCTTCACAGAAACGAAGGTAACTATGGTAGTGAACGGAACGTATAAGAATTATAGGCACCAGAGACAACGGGTCCCTTATAGCGAAGGGATAAACAATCCTACAATTTTCTCAAAAATTTTGTGCATGGAGTGCAGGTTCACCTTTTATGTGGATTACACTGACTGCCTTAGTAGCATTAATAAATGCACTCCTAGACTTAACTTATCTTCGTGATCCATAAAATAACGTGATGCACTGTAATAACATGTGGACCATACCGTTGCATTATCAGGACATGTGAGGTAGTGATACTGTGTTCCAGAAAACCGGACAAGGGGCAAAACCGGCACACAATGTCCGTGGTGTTTCTTGTTCTCTTAAAAAGAAAGAACTGCTCTCATATGACAATATCAAACACACATCAGTACCTTGTTAAAATGACCAGTAAGCAAGTTGCTTGGGGAGTGACTGAGCAGGGCCATCAAATAAGCATCATTCGCACAACAACAATTTTACTAAAACAAACCAAAACTACGCTCATCAATAACAAAATATAAAATGGCCCAAAGGATCACAACGCAATTATAAATGTCAACAGATATCCAGTTCACATTACTGTACACACTGTTCTACAGGATACGGTTAAATAGCGCTGTCCTTGGTACTTCTAGTACATATAAATAAAATACATTCACCAAACACACAGTAACCCGTTGACACAGCAAGCAGCTCTTCCAAATTGCACACTGCGTGGCCCAAACCCAGGAATATATTTAAAATGATATTTCATGGTACTAATAATTAAGCTAACTCCAACAAATAAGAATAAGAACAAATCAAAGCAATAGTACTTGTATCAGATGGCAACAGCTACAAATCTTTCAGTAATAAACCATCAGTAACAAGTCCTGGTAAAGCTAGTGCAAGAGTAATATAGCTAGGCCCAAACTTGCAAGATACAGTGCTGATGACAGAAGTCTAATCAAATAGAACCAAACAACGGTACAGCAGCAACTAAGACGAGTTATAAAAATTCACATAATAAATATCTTACATCCAGATGCATTCACTTAGAAGGTCGGACCACTTACCATAAAAGTTTATTCAAAAATGGTTCAAATGGCTCTGAGCACTATGGGACTTAACATCTATGGTCATCAGTCCCCTAGAACTTACAACTACTTGAACCTAACTAACCTAAGGACATCGCACACATCCATGCCTGAGGCAGGATTCGAACCTGCGACCGTAGCAGTCGCGCGGCTCCGGACTGAGCGCCTAGAACCGCTAGACCACCGCGGCCGGCAAAAGTTTATTCTACCCGTCCTTCGTAGTACTCAAATTAGCAAATTAAACCTTAAGAGAAAAAATTATACTTAATTCTGACCCGCGATCACAAGAATCAACTAACGGCCAGAACTCAGTTAACATGAAACAACGGATAGCCTACTCTTTTCGGGTCTGTCGGAACCAATAAGAAATATTAAGCAACAAAACCGACTGCAACTCAGTGGGGAGTATGGAGGTTAACCGGTCATGGGACGCCGCCATGAAAGTTATCCTGTCATGGGACGCCGCAATGAAAGTTATCCTGGCATGGGATGCCACAATGAAAGTTAACCTGTTGTGCAGACTAAACAAAATGATTGAAAATGTAGTAAAATTTACTAACAACATTTATTTTTTAAAAGAAAAAACAGACATAAATGATAGTTATTGATTGAATACTGCAAACAATGTACAAGGATCCTGGGTGGCAGAAGTGAGTGAAGTACTCTAGCATTAAAAAGTGGATAACGCAATCTGAATTGATCAGACGCTGAGCAGACTTTGGTTTTGCAGCTGAGAGCAAGGCCGGAGGAGCAGTATGTTACCCTGTTTGCTTCGTGCGACGATGTAAATTGCAGCTGGCGAGAAGTGCACGACGGTGGCGAGACGTGGAGTCGGCACCCGTGAATCGACCGCGGCCACTAAAGAAATGCAAAAATCTTGCGGTCTAGCGATCAGGCAGACGGATCGCAATTTCCTCTCTACCAGAGCCCTGAAATCATGGTAGATTTCATTGTGTGACAGCCATTCGCTGGTTGTACCGAGGACCAACTTGGCTCACTTATACGACAGAGCGCACAAGGATACCAAACGTCAAGACTGGTAAACCGAAAACGAATAAGTGTGTCCTCGGCAAACGAGTAATCCGAAACGTTTGAAGTCACATTGTCGGTACTACAAGAACTTCACCAGAGGCTCTCCAGTCTAACTACCTGCAAGTGAAGTCAGTCTCAGGACAGGTCCCAAGCACCAACCCAGACATGCCAGAGCTTCGACCGGAAGATCACTTCCAGACCAAAGTCCAGAATCCGAGTGCCTCGCACCTCTCGCGATAAAAAATTCCGTTTTTCCACAAAGTGCACGACCGCCTTCACCCCGTCTTGAACCAATCATAGGGCTTTACAGGCGCTAAGCCTCCCCTCCTACACGACAGCACAAACTTATGTCCAACCAGCACATGAGTTAAGAAACCTGTGTCTCTGGAAAAAAAAAAGCCAATTGCTGGCTTTTTTAACTTTTCGAAGAGGGAGAAGATGATTTCTCCGAAGTCATGTTGCTTCCCATGGTAACAAGCGAACAGATATAATCTTAAATATCTTTATCTAAATCACCTGTGCCATGGAGCATCTTAGTCCTAGCTATGAGGTGTAAGAAAGATTCTATCTCTAAACATTTCTCAGACGCTGGAGTTTCTTAGGCAACCGAGGGGGCCGATGGAAGTGAGTCACAGGTCTATTGTCTATTTGCAGTATCAGCGAACAAGAAAACTTGTGAATTTTTATTACGCGTGGCTCTGCACACAATGCCTGGTTCACGACTCCACTGTATAGACAAGTCCCTTCAGTCTGTCGCCCCCAGCCCAACCTTCGGCTGGGGTATAGCGGCATTGTCCTGCTGGAGACCTCTCTCGACTAGGGGCTGGTCTGTCTGCCCTGTACAGCTGTGGGCCTGTCCGGAAAGATTTACTGAGGGATGGGCTCGCTGCCAACTGCTTTCAACGTCCAACATGCCGTTTCTATGAACTAAGGACCATAAAAGTACCTCACACTTTTAGCGCCCTACCACGCTTCATCAATGTCTGCTCAGGCCGATAACTTTCTAGAGTCTCGGTCAAGGTGCATAAGGTTGTAACAAAATCTTTAATAATTCCCTGTATCCGAAAAGTACTAAGCGGACTGAACTGTGTGTTAAAGTCAGTTGCGCGGCCCAAGTGCACAGCAAAAGGCAATGTTCTGAAATGTGCTCACCAACTTCGGTTCTTTTTGGTTGAACAGAGGCTTTCTCAAGTGGCAACTAGTACACCAATCTCTCTTTGGCCATGCTCCACAACCCAATGATTCCTTGGCCCGATGTACGGCTGGCCACTTCGCCATCTGTCCACACGCTGGCAAAGGGCCCTAACTCCGACGCCATGCAGTCAGCCAAGCACTGCTCTGAAAATGCCCTCCCACCTTGTCCTCTCGAAGTGGAGACGGCGCTCTTCTTGCCCACCGGAAGCTTCCTCCTTGACTGCCAGACCTAATCCACCATGGCGAGCCCGGTAAGCTTGTAAAAGGATGAGAACTCGCCGCGCATGTTCCCTATGGCGCCAAGCGCGAAGCCATTGCTTTGCTAACAGTCAAAGAGTGTAACCAGGCGCAATATCGATAAGAGACGAAACGACTCACTCGTACTGTAAAACAGCTCGACCAGCATGACTCGTCATTGGTCTCTCATAGTCCTACAGGCGTTCATCGTTGCTGTGTAAGGGCTGTATTTCTTCAATAAAAAGTATGTCTTGCCTGTACCATCCGACTTATGCCCGAAGAGTGAGCTAAGTACACGAGATACGTGATAGCCTCACGTTGCAGGATCCAGGACACTGCGTTGTGCTTGCCTATGCAGTGTTTCCGCTTCAGCTCTCAGGCACAGCACAGCTCACATATGCCATATTCTTAATGTGGTGAAATTTTATGGGACTTAACTGCTAAGGTCATCAGTCCCTAAGCTTACACACTACTTAACCTAAATTATCCTAAGGACAAACACAAACACCCATGCCCGACTCGAACCTCCGCCGAGACCAGTCGCACAGTCCATGACTGCAACGCCTTTAGACCGCTCGGCTAATCCCGCGCGACACATGCCAACATACATTGGTATTACCTTTACTTCTTTTTTTTGATGATTTGGGGGGGGGGGGGGGAGCGGGGTTGAAGGGGAGGTTAATCTTCATACCAGTTTGATGCGGCCCATCACCAGTTTCTCTACTGTGCCCATCTCTTCATCTCAGAATAGCACCAACGTCTTGAATTATTTGATGGATGTTCAAATGCTTCAAATGGCTCTGGGAACTATGGGACATAACATCTGAGGTCATAAGTCCCCTATACTTAGAACTACTTAAACCTAACTAACCTAAGGACATCAGACATATCCATGCCCGTGGCAGGATTCGAATCTGTGACCGTAGCAGCAACGCGGTTCCGGACTGAAGCGCCTAGAACCATTCGTCCACAACGGCCAATCTCTGTCTTTCCCTACAGTTTTTGTCCTCTACACTTTCTGATAGGTACTCCCCAATGTCTTAACACACATCCTACGCGTGGAATGAATCACTGACTATGGGGAAACTGGAAAAGAAGGATGCTGGAAACTATGTGACCTGATAAGACGAGAAGTGGGTGGAACCTCTATAAAACCGGCGAGCAAAGGAATGTGTGGGAAACACTAAGTTCCATGGTACTAAAGGCAGCTGTAGAGCGTAAGAATCACGGGGAAGATACAGATTGGAACATGTCCAACCAGTAATCGACAACATTGGGTCAAGTGCTACTCCGAGAGGAAGCTAGGGTGAGGGGGGGGGGGGGGGTCCAGGTTCTTTCCCTCCCCGCAAAGCAGACGTCCTCATCGCTGTCGAGCTCCGTCACACCAGCGTGCCTTAGAGCCCAAGGTATCTACACCAGTAATCCGTATACAGGTCAGCAGAATTAGTATTGTGAACATCTTGAGGCGTCAGGAGCCATAAGAGCGGCCTAGAGTAGCGGCCTGTCGGTTCCTAGCTGGTATTCCCAAGATGCCGCAGACGCACCTCTTTATGGGTTGATTGGGTTAGGTCCTTTACTGTCATCAGAAGCGCATATGACAGATGAATTTGGTAGTGTGAGGTGTGTAGTACTTTGGTAGGAACATCTGTTATCCAGCAAAGAGAATGGAAGATATAGCCAGGTTGGCAGCACCCTCGTGTTTATGCCTAAAAAACAGGGAGAGGAGACTGTCGTAGCGAATATTTCAGTACTCTCACAATTAGAATGCTGTCATACGCTACGTGTCTACACGTCAATACCCTAAATAGCATAAGAGTTCCTTTTAGAATAATCCTCGCCCTCTTTGATATCATCTATTCACAATGTAATGCATATGAATCCATGTTTCGTCTGAAAAGACCACATGCCGCTTTATTTCTGACACTTCATTTTCTTTCGTAATAATTTCGTGTACTATGCTTTTTTTGAAAATGTGTCATCCAATTTGCACAACTGACGACTCGTTTACACTGGCACGTATTAAAATAAATCCCACGGAGAGAACAATTTTTATCAGAGCTTCCTTGCTAGCTACTGTGCCGTGAAGTTGAATTTCGCCTTCCTTTGCTACCAGAAGGTCATGGAAGTGCTGTTCTGGCACTCATAGTTTGACCAGGGGGTGCAGTTGGCGGTATCTGAGATGCAGCCGCAAAGCTCCGTGGCTAGCTGGGGCGGTGCAACACGACAGAGCTTAGTCAGCTGCAGCGTGTCGTAATGACATCATCTGGAAGCCGCGGTGGAAGCGGCGGACGAGCTTGCGGCTTGTCGTCGGGCCAACGACCGGTGCGGCGCACAGTGGACCGATTCGCTTCAAAACCTACACAATGTAGAAAAAGGAAGATGCACGTTCCGAATTTAGTCCCGCCAAGTCTTGTGTAGACTGCATACTTGTTCAGTGCTACGGTGTCATTCCAGCCTCATATCGATATGATACACGCATTGACAAATTCAAATGGCTCTGAGCACTATGGGACTTAACTTCTGAGGTCATCAGTCCCCTAGAACTTAGAACTATTTAAACCTAACTAACCTAAGGACATCACACACATTCATGACCGACGCAGGATTCGAACCTGTGATCGTAGCGGTCGCTCGGTTCCAGACTGTAGCGCCTAGAACCGCACGGCCACTACGGCTGGCTATGTTTATGACATTTTCAACTGGTTTAATACCATATATCGACTCAAAACTAAACTACTACCGTTTTTATCCGTTGGCTCCAGTTTTGTAAATGGCTCTCCTACTACCTTAATAGTATAATTAACATGTTCAAATAGATTTACGTGCAGATATTTGCACGTTTGTAGTGGACTGTCATTTTTCTAACCTGCAGCAGCGCCACACGGTAAAAATGAGTCTCATTACTGTAATTATCTCATCAATTATTATATGGACAAAAAATTTCGTTAGGGTTTTCTGTAGAATTCTTCTACATCTACACCTACATATATACTCCACTAGCCACCCCTCTGTTCCACTCGCGGATCAAGGGAGGGAAAAACGATTGTCTGAGCGCCTCTGTTCAAATGGGTCTGAGCACTATGGGACTTAACATCTGAGGTCATCAGTCCCCTAGAACTTAGAACTGCTTAAACCTAACTGACCTAAGGACATAACACACATCCATGCCCGAGGCAGTGTGCGAACCTGCGACCGTAGCAGCAGCGCGGTTCCGGACTGAAGCGCCTAGAACCGCACGACCACACCGGCCGGCGAGCGCCTTCGTACGAGCTCTGATTTCCCTTACCTTTCAATGGTGATCATTACGCGATTTTAAAGTTGGTGCTAATGATATATGCTAAACATCCTCAGCAAAGATCGAATATTGGAATTTAGTGAGCATCCCCATCCGTTTAGCTCGTCGTCTATCTGCAAGTGTGTCCCACTTCAAACTTTCTATGAGATTTGTAACGCTCTCGCGATGGCTAAATATACCAGTCACGAATCTTGCCGATCGCCTTTGGACCTTCTCAGTCCCTCGAATCAGACCCAACTGGTAAGGGTCCCATACAGACAAATAATACTCCAAGGCTGGACGAATTAACGTATTGTTTGCTATTTCCTTTGTTAAAGGACTACATCGCTTCAGGAGTCTACCAATAAACTGCAACGTAAAGTTCGTCTTACCCGTTACTTGGAAAGCCATACGGAGTTACGATCATAATTTTTCTGGCAAATATTTTTTTTACAAGATTAATATTTCCCCGAGTAATATTATCTCTTTCGCAAGACGCTGCAGAACTATTCAAATTTTGTACAGAGAACCATAGAACTGAAACATATCTATCAATAACTCTCAAAAAATGTATACTTCTCGAAAGTTGGGTGTCAGCTTCACGGGACGCCCAGCATTCTGCAGCAATGCTCGATACCGACAGTGATCGATAAATTTTGATGCTCTGATATGCCATAATCGAAACTGCTGCGTTGGCTCTTGGTCGGCTGTCTAAAGAGGCGCAGTAAGTTCCGAATGAAGATATCCAGCGTTACAGAGATTTTACATGCAAATATTCCCGTGGGGAAACGATGCATGTCATATTCCACCGGCTTTTGACATTTTCTGATCCATTCATCTCGAGAGTCCAGAAAATGGCAGCTGAAGAAGAGAAACAAGTGCCACTTGAGGTAAGATCTGCTTTTCGAAGCATCTCCCAGCGACCCTTCTTACAGTTGACACCCATGCGCGACGATTGCTGTCAATATTTCTATTGCAAAATACCAAATGAAACGTTTCAGTTAGGCAATTTAGCTTTCGTTAGCAGCGACCTCACAGTTCTTCGTAAGCGACGTTTCAGTCGAATTCGCTTAATTTATCATTTTTGATCCACCAAACTGAATCCGCCATTTTGAATTTTGTATTTCTGACATCGGATTCCTAACCAGTGCATGGGGGCTTAATTAAATATAATGAATGCAAATAATTTTTGTTTTTCGTAGCTGTAAGTCCGATTACGCAGTCTCGTAAACGGTTGGCCCTGACTAGTTTTAGTACGCAATCTGACTGCATAGAATAACAACAAAGAATGAAAGAAAATTTCCGTTAACACAATTAATTAATTAAGCCCCAGCAACTATAAAACCTAGGAAACAACAAACCACAAGTATAGCTGTTCTGTGTGTGGAAGTGTAATTCAACGTACACATCTGGCACGGCTCTTCTTCAATAAGACAAGAAATTTTAAATATCATTTATACTGAAGTAATTAAAAAAAATAGAAATACTAAAATTGCGCAAGAAAACCAGAATTACACTCTAATACAAGAACACAAGCCAGATGCTTTGTTGACTGAACCTGTAATGACGCATTATTCAAGACACTGAAATGATGAGAAAAAAAAGCGAGTTTTGTTACCTTCATATATATTGATTAAAAGCACTCTAATCATTACAATATCTCCACACCGACTCGCTACTACCACATCTCAACAAAAACTGACTACTGCCACATCTCGACAAGAACTTTTCACTACGACATCTCAGCAAGCACTCTACTATGAGTCCTCGACAAGCACTGCCAGCGGAGGTGGCTGAATAATACTCTTGGCGCAATCTCTGGCGCTGTGGCTCAGTGTAGCCACCTTTCATATGCCCTTCCTCCACGGGCCTGAATTTGATGGTATTTTTGCCAGCATTGGTGGTGAAAACACCACCAAATTCGTCCACAAAAATACAGACAAAAATAAAAGATAATATTAATACGTAAATATCACATAATTAGATAAAATTTTGGCTTTGCACTGACCTTTCAGTAACCTAATATGTAAAAAACAGTAAGCAATACAAATTTTTTCATACATGTGACTTTACATAATAGTTTACACAATACACAAAAAATCAGTTTATACAAATGTTCACATAAAATGCTTTCAATGATTAAAAAAAAAAGCAAGTAATTGATAGTTACAGCAGTAGCACCCAGCAATGGTCAACAGGTGCAGACACCAAGAAGTGACATCATTCATCAGAAGCGGTTCCATTAGTGGCACCCAGCAATGTTGAACAGGTGCAGATACCAACAAGTCGCATTATCTCAGTAGAAGCAGTCCATCAGTGGCACCCAGCAATGTTGAACAGGTGCAAACACCAACAAGTGACATTATTTCAGTAGAAGCAGTTCCATTAGTGGCACCCAACAATGTTGAACAGATACACATAGCAACAAGTCACATTATTTCAGTAGAAACAGTCCACCAGTGGCACCCAGTAATGTTGAACAGGTGCAGACACCAACAAGTGACATTATCTCAGTAAAAGCAGTCCATCAGTGGCACCCAGCAATGTTGAGCAGGTGCAGACAGCAACAAGTGACATCACTTCAGTAGAAGCAGTTCCATCAGTGGCACCCAGTAATGTTGAGCAGGTGCAGACACCAACAAGTGACATCATTTCAGTAGAAGCAGTCCATCAGTGGCACCCAGCAATGATGAACAGGTGCAGACACCAACAAGTGACATTATGTCAGTAGGAGCAGTTCCATCAGTGGCACACAGCAATGTTGAACAGGTGCAGACACCAACAAGTGACATTATTTCAATAGATGCAGTCCATCAGTGCCACCCAGCAATGTTGAGCAGGTGCAGACAGCAACAAGTGACATTATTTCAGTAGAAGCAGTTCCAACAGTGGCACCCAGCAATGTTGAACAGGTGCAAGTAACAGTCCATAATATTCACTATCACTAATCAGACAGTTCATCAGAGTTTATCAGCAGAAATTAAACATTTCCAAGTGGCACCCAGCAATGTTGAATAGGTGCAAGCACGAACAACAGTTTGAATGCACACTCAATTGCTTTTACAAAATTATTCTCAATGCTCTTACACTAAACATACAAATTATAACAAACACACAAATGATGTCAGATAATTGTCATATTAACTATTACAAATGCACAAATATCAGTAAACCTATAATATTTATGGGTGTCAGTGCAAACCACTACAAACAAGTAAGATAATATTTAGGAGATAGGTTGGGACCAATTATCTGGGATTAGGAAGGGAAAACACACAAAACACACTCACTCATTTTCCATCCACATTAATGCTACTGTGTAATTGAATAGTGTTAACTGTGTAAATGCAATTCTGTCAAAATTTGATGTTCATCATGTGTATCAAGTAGTAGTGGCAGCAATGTATAACAGTCAATAATAGTTAGTCAACGTCATAGTCATCATGTCAAGACCAATGTTTGCCAAGCCAGATCAAAATGTACGGTTGCTGAACAACTGTCAGTGAGCCAAGATATGCAATTACTTCCTCTCTCCAAAAAAAAGTATATACTGCTTAGTGATTTAACAAAGTGTGTGTGTAGACAATCTTCTTTCCACTTGAGTGTTCTAGTCTGCCATCTTCATCCTCCTTGTTCCATATAAACCAACAAAAAAAATATGCTCCTCACTTACTTTACCTCTTATCCACCAAAACTCCAATAATCATCAGCATCACATAATCTCAATACTTCAATAATACCTCTTACGTCGATACATATAAATCTTATCATCAATATCATTTAACTTACCTCTTGTTCACCAAAACTCCAATAATCATCAACTTCACATAATCTCAATACCTCAATAAGACCTCTTTACTACGTCGATACATATAAACCTTATTACCAATATCATTTCACTTCCATAACAACTCTTTCCTCTAGTCAGTCTCCTCAACTCTATGTTCGTACACAGTATACCAGCATTTCTATATTCTAAATTGAAGAGTAGTTATGACAAAAAAACAGAAATGTGCAAATGTGCAATCCATACGCACAACAGCAAACATATATCTTACGTAATAAACAGGTCATTAGCTTCATATCATCATAAGCAAATAAATGTTCATATGTCATCTTAATAAGTAAACATGAAGGCGCAAGCAGATAAATCACAAAGTGTAACCTACATACATAACCACATCAGCACGATTAATCAGGTGACAATTATAATTTAAATAAATAAGCACAGCTGGCACATAATTAAAAAATATGACGTCAGTGAAAAAGCAGTGCAGCCAAGCGATGCATAATATATACAAATAACAACCCTGTTCATTAATCAATCATTGTCAAAATCAGTTAATGTACGCAAGCACGTCGCTTCACAAGTAAATTCATAGAACATAAAATTTAGCACAAAGTATGAATCACGTAATCGCGAGCAGCAAATTACGTCTAAAGTACGTACCTAAGTGGAAATTAGTTACCTGAAAAATAAACTCAATTAATCGTTACCTTTTTAGTTTATTAGTTTCTTCTTGGAAATTACATTCTTCCTGAAATTTTCTCGATAGCAAGTCCTCTTAACGTCGGAGACACACAAAATTTACCTGAAGTTCTTAAATATTTTATACAACCGTATCCTGAAAAATACTGAACGTTAATAACGTAATTTATCAAGTCACTATAGCTTTATACTGAATTTAATCGGAGAAATTAGACTGTGTATTTGTTTACGGCTGTCAGTGCATTCGCACTGAGCGCTCGATCAGCTGTAGGCGCGTGACGTAGGAAGTAATTGTTTGCGGTCAACGACTGCCTTGTGCGCCGCGCAGACTTGACTGTTTCTGTTAGTATGTGCCGCCGCCAAAACACGGCGCGGTATCCTTATACTCTCCGTGCGTTTACATGTAGCTGTTAGTTTCTCAAAAGTATGTCATTCCACAAAAATTTTAACGTTTGATATATGATGTATTCCCTTAGAGCGTCGAGATTTAAGAGTTTCTACTTCGACAGTGTTATCATGAATAATTTTGCGAACTCTATATGGACCGTTATAAAGCAGAAAAAATTTGCGACACAAGCCTTTTCCTTTGTGAGACAAACGATGAGACTCAATTAACACCTTCTGACCAACTGACAAGATTTTTAAACGACCAGGATGTTTAGCTGATTTCTCTCTTCTAGCAGCCGCAGATGCAATATTTCGTAGAGCCAGGTTGACAACTTCAGAATGCCGCAGTTTCCGTGTAGGTGGAAAAGGAACGATTTCAGAAATGCGATTTGTCGATGCTTTGTTTTTTAATATCAGTATAGGCGGTAAAGAAGTTTAATCATTAGGGAGTTCGTTCAGAATGTTTTGAAAAATATAAAGATACTGATCCCAAGTTCTGTGATTCTGATGACAATAAAGTCGACACAATTTATTGATTTCCTTCATCCATCTCTCTGAAGCGTTAGATTGAGGGTGAAAAAGTGAAACGAAAATTGGTTTAATCTTACGACGCCTTAGAGTACGAAGCCAAATTTTAGAGTGAAACTGTGATCCATTATCTGATATAACCTTATCAACATGACCCACTTCTTTAAGAAAATGTTTGATGAAAGCATTAGATACTGAACGAGCTGTTGCTTTGCGTAAAGGTGTAAAACACACATATTTTGATGTCAGTTCCACTGCTACGAAAATGTACGCAAAACCATTAGTAGAACGAACCACTGGACCGAACAAATCGACTGCAGCCATGTCCTTTTAATTTCGCTGGAATGATAGGAAACAACGGTGCTCTGTGGGAAATAGTTGGCGGCTTAGCCTTTTGACATAATTTATGTTTGGCAAGAACAGATCGAATACGTTTTTCCATATTACTGAAGTAGCAATTTTCTCGTAATTTATGAAAGCATTTTCTGGGACCAAAGTGTGCATAACTGAAATGTGTGTACCAAATCAATTTATTGACCCACTCATCAGGAATACAAACTAACCAAACAGAGTTGTCGACCGATTTTCGTTTAAAAAGAATATCATTGTGAAGTAAATAATACTGTCTGTTCGCTACGCTTTCCTTTCTCCTCCACTTCTCCTTAATGTCCTTCCAGATTGGATCCTTATTTTGCTCCTTAGCGATGTCCTGGAGCGAAGACGAAATAAAGTTCTCAAACGCAACACCTTGAATATACATCAAACAATAATTGTTTTCTTTGCAATCCTCTTCAGCACCTTGTTTCAAACCCATAGGTGCACGTGATAAAGCGTCAGCAATAATATTTGAAGAACCCTGTATGTAAACAATACTAAAGTCAAATTCCTGGAGATACAACGCCCATCGTGACAATCTGCCATGAGTTAATTTTGTTGACATAAGAAATTCCAGAGCTCGATGATCGGTGTAAACTTTAGTATGTCTGCCGTACAAAAATATGCGAAATTTTGTGAAAGCCCAAACAACAGCCAAAGCTTCAAGTTCCGTAATCGAATAATTCTTTTCTGATTTAGAGAGAACACGACTTCCAAATGCAATAGTTTTCTGTACTACAACGCCGTCTTCTTGTATCTCTTGAAACAAATGTGCACCTAAGCCTTTGTATGATGAGTCCGTCGCCAAACAAAAATCTTTAGATAAATCCGGATGTGAAAGAAGTGGAGCAGCAACTAAAGCATCACGAAGTAGTTCAAATTCTGACTGAACTTCCTCATCCCAACACCAATTAGAATTCTTTCCAGATAGTTCACATAAACGAGGTGTGGCCAAATCGTCCAATCTAACAAAGCGTCTAAGAAAATTACAGACACCAAGGAACACGAACATCACGTTTTGTGGTAGGAACAGCATAATTACGAGTAGCGTCTAATTTTTCTGGATCAGGAAGAATACCTTCTGTAGAAATAATGTGACTGAGAAATTTCACCTGAGAACGACCAAATTCAGATTTTTCCAAGTTCACTGTAATGCCAACTCGTGCAAAAATACGTAATAATGAATCCAAAATTTTGTTATGCTCACTCCAAGAACGTTTCGCAATAAGAATATCGTCAACATATGTAGTAATATTGTCACGAAGATAAAGAGGTAAAATTTCGTTTAAGCTACGAATGAATGCTGATGAAGATACAGTAAGTCCAAATGGTAATTTCCGAAATCACTTTTAGGTAAAATAGTCATATCCGGTTATTCTTTACGATTCTCTAGATAGATTGATAGTCGAAGAGTTGTTTTGACAGATGCAAAGAATAGTAAAAGAGGAGGCAGCGGTGCAGAAAACCGAAAGGGAAATAGCACCGCTACAGCTCGGGGCCCTATGCACGCTACGGCACATATTCACTTAGTGTAGTGAATCCCCTGAGGACTTTAATAGCCGCACATAATTTCCAGTTTGTGACTTAGTGGCCAATTTGGTGGGAATGCGTACATAAATTGATCTAACCATGAACATGGATGTATGTCATTCTTAGAATTGCGGAAGATCTTAAATTTCCGAACAGTCAAAAAGTGTTTATATTCAAAGTTTTCGCCTCGTGGCGACAAAGAACTACCGCGTCTGTCCCAGTCCCAATGTTGATTATTGTCAAGTTCGCGCGCCTGGCGCTCTCTTGTTGCATCCCGTAAATGAAACAAATTATTTTCTTCAAACCCCTCTGGTATCTGTCATTCTAAATTTCTTTTGCTGTCTTTTCCTACGATTTCGCCTTCAATTTGTTTGACTTGCTTTTGTAATGCCTCAAATTCTCTTTTTACGCGTTCATTAAATTTTCCCTGATTTTCAACATGCTTATTTATGTTCTGATACTCTTCGGTTTCTGCAAATGGCAATGGAGCTGTATCATCCGAATCTCAGTCCCCATGTAAACTAAGATTTGTCAATTTATCTGAAATCTCCTCAACTCTTTCCGATAAGTCACCTATTTTTTCTTTCTGTTTATTTACGTCTTCCGTAAGTGTCGCGACTCGGGTTTCAGTGTTGACATATTTGGTAGTTAACTGTTCATATTGTTGTGTTAGATTATTTATTCTGTCATTTGGTACGGATTCCTCGATTCTCTCAAATATTTCTTCCTTATCGTGTGCACGTTGTAAATTTAACTCTGAAAATTTTTGTACTATCACGCGATCACTTTCTTCCTGTTCTCTATCCTGTTCCCTTTGTCTAATCTCTACTGCAATTAATCTATTATTGTGAGAATTCAAAATCGGTTGTACTTCTTCTCTAATTTCTTTCTTTAATTCATCTTTCATGTTTTTGAAACATGTCCCTATTCGTGAATCTAACCGTGTTTCCATTGTTCCCATCTCTGTTTCTAGCCGTGTTGCCACTGTTTTTAATTCAGATCGTAACTGTGATCCCAGTGAGTCTAACAGTATTTCCATTGTCCCCATCTGTGTTTTTAATTCAGATCTAAACCGTGTTTCCATTGCTCCCATATCAGTTTTTAATTCAGATCGTAACTGTGATCCCAGTGAGTCTAACCGTGATCCCAAATTTAATATTGCACCCATCAACTGCCCCGTATGAACTAGTTCGAAATTCCTTTCGCCCCTAACATTTCCCACAAAATCAGCTTCTTTCGTCATAGCTGTAAGGCTATCTGTGTTCGATACTATTTCAGAATCTTCTATCGTTAATCTCGTATTCTGTGAATTTTCTGATTGAGAAAAATTTTGAAATGGTTCCGGACTATTTTCCCGACTTATTAAATAGTTTTCCACTTCATTATTCATCATACTGTTCTCCTGTGTTGGCGAGTTCGCCATTTCAACAATTTCGTCATTCTGACTATCCATCATTTTTGCCTTTTTCATCGATCGCGTAATCATTTACAAAATATTCAAAACTCGTCACTATATGAAAATTACACACAATGACACTATATCTCCAACAATACCATTCACACGAAATACTTTCCGACAGACACGCCTAACGAACAATTAGAACCTTCACAATTGCACAAAATTGTCAGACCTGTATACAAGACATCAAGAATTAAATTTTGCAAAATACCATTAAAAGAATGACAATTACCAAATCTACTCATGCAATATAGACTACAATTACTAAACTACAAATTACTACAACAATACTACTGTCTGCTATTTTTACAATCAGAAGAATTCCAAGGGACGATCCGAAGCAGCGGTCGCCACGTGCATGGGGGCTTAATTAAATTTTAATGAATGCAAATACTTTTTAGTTTTTAGTAGCTAACTGTCCGGTTACGAAGTCTCGTAAACGATTGGCCCTGACTAGTATTTGTACGCAATCTGACTGCATAGCACAACAACAAACAATGAAATGAAAATTCTCGTTAACACAATTAATTAATTAAGTCCCCAGCAACTATAAAACCTACGAAACCAAAGCACAAGTATAACTGTTCTGTGTGTGGAAGTATGACTCAACGTACACATCTGGCACGGTTCTTCTTCAATAAGACAAGAAATTTCAAATACCATTTATACTGAAGTAATTAAAAGAAAATAGAAATACTAAAATTGCGCAAGAAAACCAGAATTACACTCTAATACAAGAACACAAGCCAGATGCTTTGTTGACTGAACCTGTAATGACGCATTATTCAAGACATTGAAATGATGAGAAAAAAAAGCGAGTTTTGTTACCTTCATATATATTGATTAAAAGCACTCTAATAATTACAATATCTCCACACCGACTCGCTACTACCACATCTCAACAAGAACTGACTACTGCCACATTTCGACAAGAACTTTTCACTACGACATCTCAGCAAGCACTCTACTACGAGTCCTCGACAAGCACTGCCAGTGGAGGCGGCTGAATAATACTCTTGGCGCAATCTCTGGCGCTGTGGCTCAGTGTAGCCACCTTTCACCAGCGACCCAAAAAATGTAGTTTTGTAGGATTTTATATCCATTTTTCTATTATATCCACGTCTTGAAGCAAGTTGATCCACTGTGCGTTGGTCAATGTTGTCCGCGTCGATGGGCTGGGCCCGTCTGCGTCTTCAGCGGACAGGGAGATGCTGCGACTCCAATTTCAGCCACAGACGGAAGCCGCATAGCTAGCGGCAGACAAGTCATGGGGTGGCCTCAGTTCTACTATGGATCCTTGTCCAGAATTACTACGCGTGCAGTGTGGCGGGGCCGAGTTGTGCCGTCGCAGGCCACAGTTCGAGCAAACGACAGCAGCTGCTTGGTGGCCAGCAAGTGAGACAGAAGTTCCAGTCAGAAACGTAGTGTGCCGCCGGCTGCTGTGGCCGAGCGGTTCTAGGCGCTTCAGTCCGAAACCGCGCTGCTGCTACGGTCGCAGGTTCGAGTACTGCCTCGGGCATGGATGTGTGTGATGGTCTTGGGTTAGTTAGGTAAGTAGTTCTAAGTCTAGGGGACTGATGACTTCAGATGTTGAGTGCCATAGTGCTTAAAGCAATTTGAACCACATAGTGTACCGCAGACCCGAGCAGCCTGTACAATCACAGCAATCAACAATGGGTTTAGCCAAGATGTTGTGGATATCACCTGCCTGGGGGGTGGAGGGTGGGTGGTGTCTTTTCCTGGTGGCCAGAGAACGTGTCAATCACGGCAGGAGAGGAAAAATGATGGAGATATGTTAATGCTGCTGTGTACTGATCACTAGGAGCGTGCTTTGGTTGTCAAAATTGATTGTTGGGCAGCCGACAAGTTGTCTGGCTGATGTCATTGTGCAGCAGTACTGCGGACAGTGAAGACAGCCAGTGGTTGGTGTCTGTGTGTTTGAATACAACTCATCTGTTACAAGTAGAATATTGTATGATATGGAAGTGTGAACGCAATGTTGAGCGTTCTGTACTGGGTTATATTTTCACACTGACGGCGTGTGCAACCATATCCAAGAGGAAGTCCTGTTTCGTAGTTGTGCTGAAGGCTTATTCAACTATTGCACAGATTTACAATTTCACTGAATTTTATGTCGATGTATGTTGCCCTAGACTATGTGGCCTGGTGTAAGCCTGTTGTCTGTAGCAGTAATGGTGGAGGCTATTGATAGTAGAGGTAGCTCCTATTCTGATTTCATTCACTTATTTCATTGTGTTTTATTAATTGCCTATGATAATGTTCTATGGACTGAAATTGTGAAGATGGTGATTTCTGTTCTGTTGAAGGACATGAACAGTTTAGAAGCTTTTGAAATGTGGGCATATAGAAGAATACTTAGAATTAGTTGGGTGTCGAGGATTACTAATCAAGATGTCCTAAGAAGAATGGGAAAGGAAAAAGAATTAATTAAAATTATTAAAGTAAGGAAGCTACAATATTTAGGCCATGTTATTAGGGGAGTAAATTACAAAATATTGCAAATAATACTAGAAGGGAAAATTTGTGGGAAGAGAACGAGGGGTAGAAGACGGACATCCTGGATTGACAATTTAAAAAATTGGTACAACTGTTCAACGTCAGAACTCCTTAGATCAGCCAAATCAAGATCAGAAATTGCCATGATGACAGCCAACCTTCTTAGAGGAGACGGCACATGAAGAAGAAGTTCTTGGTTGGTGTTCACATGAGTGTCACAGGGGCTGAATCCGATTTGAGTTGTGCTTGGCCCATTTGCTTCAGACAAGTTTTACTATTTATTATTGTGTGTTGCCCATTTTACGTGAGAACTATTTCTGGGCAAAATGCTATTGATTTCTCGTTAATTGTCTTTGGCTGCTAATAACATTCAATAAGTAATGCAACACATTTTTTTCTCTGGCAATTTCGGCTGAAAAAATCCGGAATTTGTTGTGGGACATCGTGGAACATTCCCGCTTCAGCTCCTGTAGTTTCATGAAGTTCCGATAGTTGGTGGCGCTACCCGTAGCCTTCAAAATAGCATCTGTAACGGAGATGCATTCCAAGGAGAGCGCTGTCGTTGAGTTGCTTTCGGCGGAAGACCGGAGCATCGCAGATATTCATAGGTGCTTGCAGAACGTCTATGGGGACGTGGCAGTGAGCAAAAGCACGGTGAGTGGTTGGATGAGGTGTCTGTCATCATCACAACACGGTCGCGCAATCATGTCCCATATTCAGCTTGCTGGACGGCAGCACACAGCTGTGAGTCCTGCAGTGCTGGAACGTGCGGTCACTCTCATTTCGCTGCTCAACTGGACGACTATGTTGTGAGTCCTGACACACTCGTAGACATGTAGGGGTACCCAAAGGTGTGTTCCCCCTGGGTTCCTCGCCGTCAAACATAAGACCACAAAGAGCAACGAAGGACCATTTGTTTGGCCCAATGAAGGATACACCCCACGGGAAGCAGTACCTGAATGATGGGGAGGTTACAGATGCAGCAAGACGTTGTCTCCGACGTCGACCAGTGGAGTGGTACCATGCCGACATACAGGCCCTCCCAGTAAGGTAGCATAAGGCCGTCGCATTGAAAGGAGATTATGTTGAAAAGTAGTGTTTTGAAGCCCAAAGACTAGGATATAATGTGGAGTATTGGAATCCTGAACACAACGAACCTGTTTTGAACCAACCGGCTTTCAGAAAAAAATTGTTGTATTACGTACTGAACGCCCCTCTTATGTTGTACAATAAATTCTATTGTAAAATATGCTCACACTTGAACCACCCCCAGGCCAAAGACAACCCCACTCAAAACCTGCTCTACAGCTGGTCATACAGTCTGGCTGTGCGCTGTTCAAAAATGGTTCAAATGGCTCTAAGCACTATGGTACTTAACATCTGAGGTCATCAGTCCCCTAGAACTTAGAACTACTTAAACCTAACTAACCTAAGGACATCACACACATCAAAGCCCGAGGCAGGATTCCAACCTGCGACCGTAGCGGTCACGCGGTTCCAGACTGTAGCGCCTAGAACCGCTCGGCCACACCGGCCGGCGCTGTGCGCTGTGCTGGTACAGCGCCCGTAGCCTTAGCTTTAGACTAATAAGAAATTGTGTCTTGTTTTTCTTTATGATGTTTCACGTATGGCTGGTAGGCAGGTATCATACGCATTATGGCTGCACAAAGAGGGTTTCGCTGTCGATGTATCTACACTCCTGGAAATTGAAATAAGAACACCGTGAATTCATTGTCCCAGGAAGGGGAAACTTTATTGACACATTCCTGGGGTCAGATACATCACATGATCACACTGACAGAACCACAGGCACATAGACACAGGCAACAGAGCATGCACAATGTCGGCACTAGTACAGTGTATATCCACCTTTCGCAGCAATGCAGGCTGCTATTCTCCCATGGAGACGATCGTAGAGATGCTGGATGTAGTCCTGTGGAACGGCTTGCCATGCCATTTCCACCTGGCGCCTCAGTTGGACCAGCGTTCGTGCTGGACGTGCAGACCGCGTGAGACGACGCTTCATCCAGTCCCAAACATGCTCAATGGGGGACAGATCCGGAGATCTTGCTGGCCAGGGTAGTTGACTTACACCTTCTAGAGCACGTTGGGTGGCACGGGATACATGCGGACGTGCATTGTCCTGTTGGAACAGCAAGTTCCCTTGCCGGTCTAGGAATGGTAGAACGATGGGTTCGATGACGGTTTGGATGTACCGTGCACTATTCAGTGTCCCCTCGACGATCACCAGTGGTGTACGGCCAGTGTAGGAGATCGCTCCCCACACCATGATGCCGGGTGTTGGCCCTGTGTGCCTCGGTCGTATGCAGTCCTGATTGTGGCGCTCACCTGCACGGCGCCAAACACGCATACGACCATCATTGGCAACAAGGCAGAAGCGACTCTCATCGCTGAAGACGACACGTCTCCATTCGTCCCTCCATTCACGCCTGTCGCGACACCACTGGAGGCGGGCTGCACGATGTTGGGGCGTGAGCGGAAGACGGCCTAACGGTGTGCGGGACCGTAGCCCAGCTTCATGGAGACGGTTGCGAATGGTCCTCGCCGATACCCCAGGAGCAACAGTGTCCCTAATTTGCTGGGAAGTGGCGGTGCGGTCCCCTACGGCACTGCGTAGGATCCTACGGTCTTGGCGTGCATCCGTGCGTCGCTGCGGTCCGGTCCCAGGTCGGCGGGCACGTGCACCTTCCGCCGACCACTGGCGACAACATCGATGTACTGTGGAGACCTCACGCCCCACGTGTTGAGCAATTCGGCGGTACGTCCACCCGGCCTCCCGCATGCCCACTATACGCCCTCGCTCAAAGTCCGTCAACTGCACATACGGTTCACGTCCACGCTGTCGCGGCATGCTACCAGTGTTAAAGACTGCGATGGAGCTCCGTATGCCCCGGCAAACTGGCTGACACTGACGGCGGCGGTGCACAAATGCTGCGCAGCTAGCGCCATTCGACGGCCAACACCGCGGTTCCTGGTGTGTCCGCTGTGCCGTGCGTGTGATCATTGCTTGTACAGCCCTCTCGCAGTGTCCGGAGCAAGTATGGTGGGTCTGACACACCGGTGTCAATGTGTTCTTTTTTCCATTTCCAGGAGTGTATTCGAGGGTAGTCCCCAGCAACTTCAGCAAGTCCTGGGCGAGACGCTGCAGTTGACAGCGAGGGGCTGGATGGATGTGAGTAGTGACATTGGCAATATTAGGTTTTCCCTCATGGACGTAGCACTAATACTGCAATTTTTTTGAAAGCGAGACACCTTCCCCTGTGCAGATGCATAGGTTACTGTCAATGGCTATGGTTAATGAGTTGTTGCCGTTAATGAAGAAAGGAGAAGGTTGCAGGTCTTATGACTTACAAGTTATGGCAGTACAGGTAGTCGCTGCAATTTGTTTTCCTGGGTAGCAGGATGATATGGTATGTTGTACTGGGAGAGGGGCGTGTTTCTGGCAGGCGTAGTTAAGTCCCCTGGATGTATGCTAGTAAGCTGTTGCTTCTTTGCCAGGTGGGCTTTCCTTTCCTCAGCTGGACATGGTCCGGGGTATTGTCCTCTGGTCGCTGCCCTGTAGAAGGAAAGCACAACCAGACGCTGCACCTTTCAGCACAACATTATCAGTGTCTTGTGTGTGTGTGTGTGTGTGTGTGTGTGTGTGTGAGAGAGAGAGAGAGAGAGAGAGAGAGAGAGAGAGAGAGAGAGTTTGTGTGTGAGAGAGAGAGAATGCGTGTGTGTGTGAGTGTGTGTGTCGCGCCTTATCATGTTTGTATTGTTACGCTTGGTGTTTGTATCAACTCAGGTACTACGACTTTTCCAGTATTTGTCTAGTCTTTTCTGCTGAGGAGTGATGACCAGTTTAGTTTGTGCCGTAAAATTGAATTTCGTGCCATTGTTGCCTTCCTCCCCAGCCGGTCAGCCACAGCACAGCTCCTCTGTTGCTGATAGTTTGGCCAGAGGTCGTAGTTGGTGGCGTTTGAGTCACAGCAGCACTGCTCCGTGACTAGCTGGGCTGGCACAACATAGTAGAGGTAGGTCAGCTGCACCAAGTGATAACGACAACACCATCTGGAAGTCAGTTCCGCTGCTGCTGAAGCAGCGGTCAAGCCTATAGCGGTCAAGCCTATAGTGCGTCATTAGGGCCAAGAATTGACACGGAGGCCCAGGTTGTCAGTATTGGTGGGCTGGGCTAGGATGTTTTGGTCAGCGGAGAGGGAGATTCAGTGACTATGATTTCAGCCACCATTGGAAGCTGCAATGACTAGTGGCGGACGAATCGTGCAGTGGCACTGCTCTTGCTATGGAGAACTGTCCAGACTTGTTTTGGGTACGGCGTGGTTGACTTAGATTACTTTCACGGGCCAAAATTAGAGCAGAAAAAACTGGTTGGTGGCCAGCAACCGAGTCGGAAGTTGCAGTCGGCAATGGGGTGTGCCGCAGAGCTGGGCAGCCTGCACAGTAATAATGGTCAATGCGGGACGTGGCCGAGCTGCCGTGGAATTGCCTACCTGGAGGGCACTCGGTGTCTTTTCCAAGTGGCCAGAGAAGACGCCAAGTATACCCACAAACGAGGGACGATGGGGATACGTTTCTGCTGTAGCGTACTGAACGCTAGGTTTGTGTTTTTGTTGTCAACAGTCACTGTTACTTTGCATTCTTGCATTGAAAGGTAACAACATGCACTACTTTTAACTGAATGTTGGGTGTACATATTCATGTGCCCAAGTTAGTAATAAACATTTATTTTCAAACTTCTCGTAAATTTACAACCACGGCCATCTGAAAAGGACACTTCGCATCTCTGCTGAGTACTGCAGGTTAAGTAACAGGAAAGAGCTCAAAGGGGTTACCGTTTGACAACGAATGACTGGCGATGCAGCGTAGCAACGCTTCCCCAGCACACCAGGATCGACCTCTTCTGACAGAACACAAGATGCTGTGAGCAGGAATCCAAGATATTGCCAGAAACTTGGAACACAGCTATTAAACAGACATCCAGATAAGTAATGTACTGTATGACCACCGCAGGCCGGAGTGGCCGAGCGGTTCTAGGCGCTACAGTCTGGAACCGCGCGACCGCTTCGGTCGCAGGTTCGAATCTTGCCTCAGGCATGGATGTGTGACGTCCTTAGGTTAGTTAGGTTTAAGTAGTTCTAAGTTTTAGGGGACTGATGACCTTAGAAGTTAAGTCCCTTAGTGTTCAGAGACATTTTGTATGACCACGTGATGATGTCACAGTTGACACAAATATCCTACAGCTTTGATATTATTTATTTTACTGTATATTCGTTGAAATAATGATTTGCTGCGAACACCGGCTCACAACACACTTTCAAGAAATTTACGTAGTCTTTCTAAGTATAACAGAAACTGTAATTTCAAACCCATAACAGCAGTCTACGAATGTTGTAAGGAGTGTATCAGAACTCTCCATTACGATATAGACAACTTAACGCTATTCTTTGCATTGTACAAAGCTGGAAATAAATAAGCACCAGGTATCGATAGTAACAATCTGAGGGCGAAACATGGGGACGCGATTCTAAGCATTGTTGTGAGACGACGTCTGTCTGCGAGAGTGAAAGTAGTAGCGTCGGTTGAGAGCTCGAAGACAGAAGACGTGTTATGCTGCCCTCACGTCGGTGATGCCAGATCTTACCACACTCAAGGCCTGATTTCATTTATATAGTGAGGGGAGATTTAGATGGCTTAACTACGCTTGAAGATGGAATTCAAGGTAAAATTCGCAAGCATAGCGCAAAAGCAATTGCAGTGTTAGGCTCGTGATTGTTAGTCCGAGTTTGCAATAATCCCATGTTTTGCTTGTCAGTTTAAAGAAGCCTCCTTACCCTCCAAATAATAGTTATTATTCTCCGCATCTAATTAATAAATATGCTGCGGTTATTAAATGTTAGCTTAACTTTGAAATTGAGAAAACTGTCAATCTGGCACTCAGCCATATTGATACTTGTACGGTCATTGTGAGGCATTTCGCCATTATTAATACTTGGTCATGATGATATCTGAAGTGTTTAAATAGACTTAATTTATGAAATCCCTTCTCACGAGTTATTTCGTAGTTAACAAGATCCAAGCAAACTCCTTTTATTAAATTCATTCTTAGTAACAATAAGCTTTAGCCGCTGCTGCTGCGTATTGCTGTAAACCACTTGGAAAAAGGCAGTCATCTAAAGAGGTGAGTGCAAAACGTGGGCCAAAACAGAGACACTGACAAACACCATGTCATGTACTCTATTCCAGTAAATTCCGTTGCCAAGCCAGATTCTGTGACTTGTGAATTCTTGTTCAAAATCGTAGTCAGATAGCTTAGGTATTCATTGTTACAGGTTCATTTGTTCCTGTAGTTTTTCATATTCAAATACGCAATCAGGTATCTTATCCAAATGTTAGTTTTAAGTTTTTCATGTAACGATGTGTTGAGGGCTTAAACGACAGTGAAACTGACAATCATACAACACGCACACAGTGTTATGCAAGTTAGATTCCGTTTACCGATAGGCCTAGCTCAGGTTGCTTATCGAGTCCGTTTTCACTGACGAACGTAGGCATATTTGTTATAGCTACGTTACATATTGGTTGCATATAGGTTACAATGCTAAATTAACTGCTACATGTCATACATCTAAAATGTGAAAATTAATGTGTCGAATAATCGTAGGAGTGGACTTCAGGCTGCTTCTGCACTGGTGAAAAAATTTATCAAATAATGTATTTTGCATTTTTGTAGGTTTTATAATTAATTAGCAGCTAATGGCTAGACTTACTTACGCCGAATTACGAAATTCAAACTTTAATGGTCGTAAATCATTACTATTTGCATGATATGGGATAACGTCGACTGCAAAGTGAGCGTATACCAATATTGCAGAGTCCTTTAAGGTTAGGGCATTTAAAACCGAGGTACAGATTAAGTGGCATAGAAAATGTTTTATATCCCTTCTGATAACATAAGTAGTACAAAATACAGGGTGTATCAAAAATTATCATCCGATTTGACACGTCTATATTTCTGAAACTAATAAACATATACAATGAATTTTGTTTTTTGGTGACTGGGAAACTCAAAAAGTTTTTTCATACATTTTAGTAGGTGTTCAATATGTACCTCTTGAGACGCACCGCATATATCAATGCGGTATTCAAATTGTGCTCACATGTCTTGAGTTACAGCTTCCACAGCTGCGGTTATGCGATGTTTCAGTTCATTCGTTGTTGTTGGTAACGGAGGCACATAAACAGAGTGTTTTATAAACCCCACAAGCAATAATCACAAACAGACAGGTCCGGTGACACTGGAGGCCAGTAATGTAAGGCTGAATCATTTGGCCCAGTGCGACCAATCCATTGTTCAGGAATCCTTTGATTTAAAAATTCCTGCTCTTCCAGATGCTAGTGTGGCGGTGCCCCATCTTGATCGTAAATGAAGTCGTTCGAATCAGTTTCCAGTTGTGCGGAAAAGGAAGTTCTCAAGCATATCGAGATATTTGCTTCCTGTAACAGTGTTGTCGGAAAAGAAAACTGGGTCGTACACCTTTTCCTGTGAAACTGGACAGAACATATTAAATTTTGGAGAGTCCCTCTCATGTTGCACAAATTCATGTGCTTGTCCCGTACCGCATATTCTCACTTTATGACGGTTCACCTTCCCATTTAAATGGAATGTTGCCTCGTTACTAACACTAAGCGTGGAAGAAAACTGTTACACTCCTTCTTGCCAAGAACGAAATTACACAACTCCACGCGTTGTTGTTTGTCACCTTGACGAAGAGCTTGCAGTAGCTGAATTTTGTGCGCTTTCAAGTGTAAACGTCGACGCAGCACACTCCTGACGGACATGGGGGGGGGGGGGGGTCATGTTGAGCTGTCAAGCCGCGTGGAGGACAAATTTCTGCGGACTGCTTGTGAAACTATGGTGGATGCGTTCGACGTCTGTGTCAGGCGCTCTGGGACGGCCTGGCGATTTGCCTCTGCACAAATAACCTGTTTATCGGATTTGTTGTCCGCCCCCGGTAGTGGAGTGGTCAGCGCGACAGAATGTCAATCCTAAGGGCTCTTGTTCAATTCCCGGCTGCGTCGGAGATTTTCTCCGCTCAGAGACTGGGTGTTGTCCTAATCATCATCATTTCATCCCCATCGACGCGCAAGTCGCCGAAGCGGCGTCAAATCGGAAGACTTGCAGCGGACGAACGGTCTACCCGACGGGAGGCCCTAGTCACACGACATCAAATCAATCGGATATGTTCATGCCGTCGTCTACTGCTCTGTGTTGTAGGAGGATCCATACCATACATAGCATGAAAGGCACGCTGAACAGTTATTACTGGCCCGCACAGCTCAAAACGTTGAACACAAAACGCTTTCTCTTGTCCCGACACAATTTTTATTATAATCCGTTCATCATAACAATAAACCTGATGTAAACAAACACAAACGCGATGATTGGTAAGAACTCGTAGCACACGTACACTGGTGTTGTTAAGCTCTTGGAAGTAGGTCCTACTTACATATGAGATATGTCATTTCTAAGTTACATTATTTTGTGACGGCTCCCAAACCCAAGGTCCTCTGCCGTACTTTTGGGGCAGCCACCACAAATTGTATAAAGCGTGGGTAGTGACCAGGATGTAGCTATGTCTGTTGGACGAAAAATAATTAATGGCAAGAATTGCGCCAGCTAGAATGAAGAGATAACTTATCTTTATTTCTGACGAAACGTGCACCAGCAATACAAGGCCAAGTAATATCCAAGAGTAATCCGTGTACTGAGCCTAGTCGAATACAATAGCAAATATCACACTGCAATGGCTCCGCTATAAATTCCACGAAAGGCTAGCAATAGACAATCGACGACAGACTGTCCGTCTCTGGGGTTTTTTTTCCTTTATTGAGTTTCGATTCCCCCTAAAGGGGGCGGGCTGGCAGCAGCTTAATACGCCGCTCTTCAGCCTACAGAATTTGTTTTAAAAAGATGAAGATAATAAAAAATAATAACAGTTGGCGATAAAATCGGTGACTTAAGGGTAAAATGGCAGAAAATTCTGGAGCTTAAAACATAAAATACAGGGTTGATGATGCTAATAAAAGACACAGGAAGCAGAAAAATAATAGACAGTTAAAAAACACGGTGACAATCTGGGTTCTGTTCGCAAGAGATAAAATGCACACCCAGTGACAGCATGATTTCTGTTCGCAACACTGTGGAAAGACGCACAACACTGAACACTAACTTAAACACTGCACTAAAAAGTGTGCACAAGTAGGACATATCACACCCGAGAGCAGGTGGGGGGAAACTGGTCAGATGACGATGAAAAAAAAAACGGGGGGGGGGGGGGGGGGTAGGAGAGGAAAAGTGAAGGGGGAGGGGGGGAAGGAGCCAATGGAAGATGAGGATCCATAAGAGGCGTGGGGGGGTGCTGAGCAGACGTGCCAGGGAGTGAGGAAGGCAGAGGAGGGGATTACAAAAGGACTCAGGGGGGGGGGGAGAAAGGAGATAGGGAGAGGGTAGGCGGGGAGAAAACACAGGATGGAAGGGGGGAGGAAGAGGGAGCCCAGGGAAAGGACGGAGAAAAGGAGGGGGGTGAGGATCAGAGTTGATAGGAGGGATAAATGGAGGGAGAGAGGGCACCATCTGGGAGGGGGAGTTGATGGAAGCCACCTTGGGAAAGGAGATGTAGGGTGTAGAGATGGAGGGTAGGGGGGATACAACAGTGAAGACGTGGCAGGGGGCAGGGATGGGAGAGGAGAGGAGCAACCAGGGGATGAGGGGGTTCAAGGAGGCGGGAGGTGTAGAGGATGCGGGTATGTTCAAGGAAGAGGAGCAGATGGGGAAAGGAATGAGATCATAGAGGATCCGCGTAGGGGATGGGAGGCGTATACGGAAGGCGATGCGGAGTGCATGACGCTCAAGGATCTGGAGGGACTTACAGAATTTGGGGTGGGCATATACCCAGGCAGGACTGGCATAACAGAGGATGGGACGGATTAAGGATTTGTAGGTGTGGAGGATGGTAGAGGGGTGCAACCTCCATGTCCGGCCAGAGAGGAGTTTGAGGAGTCGGAGGCGGTTGTGGGCTTTGGATTGGATGGAGCAGAGATGTGGGATCCAGGTGAGGTGACGGTCAATGGTGAGGCCAAGGTAGGTGAGGGTGGGGGTGAGGCGGACAGGACGGGTCCAGACAGTAACGGAAAAATCTAGGAGCCAGAAGGAGCAAGTGGTGCGACTTACGATGATTGCCTGGGTCTTGGAAGGATTGATTTTCAGGAGCCACTGGTTACACCATGCAGCAAAATGGTCAAGGTGATTCTGGAGAAGGCGTTGGGACTGTTGGAGGGTAGGAGCGAGGGCGAGGAATGTGGTGTCATCAGCATATTGCAAGAGGTGTACTGGAGGGGGGGTTGGGGCATATCTGTAGTGTACAGGAGGTAGAGGAGAGGAGAGAGGACAGAGCCCTGGGGCACACCCGCAGAGGGGTAGAAGGTGTGGGAATTGGCATTATGGATGGTAACATAGGAGGGGCAGTGGGAAAGGAAGGAGGCCATCAGACAGATGTAGTTGATAGGAAGGGCATAGGTTTGGAGTTTAAACAGGAGACCAGGATGCCAGACACAGTCATAGGCCTTTTCGAGGTCAAGGGAGACAAAAATGGCGGAGCGAAGGGAGTTAAGCTGAAGGGAGAGGAGATGAGTGAGACGGAGGAGTTGGTCATCAGCAGAGAAGGAAGGTCGAAAGCCACACTGGGTGTTGGGGAGGAGGAGGTGATGGATGCGCCGGGAAAGGATGGATTCCAAGAGCTTGCTGAACACCGATGCGAGACAGATAGGACGACAGGAAGAGGCACCAGATGGAGGCTTGTTGGGTTTGGAGAACATCAGGATACGGGAGGTTTTCCACAGGTCGGGATAGAAGCCAGTGGCAAGGATGACATTGTAGAGGGTGCCAAGGATTGAAAGGAAGGACGGAGGGAGGGCAGTGTTTGAGGTGGCGGTAGGTAATGCAGTCGTGGCCGGGAGCAGTGTTGCGTTTAGTGCGGAGTGTGAGGCTGGTGTCCTGTGTAGTGATGGGAGTGTTAAGTTCAGATGGTGGTGTGTGGCCCAAGTACTGGAAGCTAGGAGCAAGGGGAGGAACAGAGGTATTCGTACGGTCCATGACGTCAGGGAAGAGGGAATAATGAAAGTGGGGGTCATCTGGAATGGAAAAAACATCGGAGAGGTGAGAGGCAAAGTGGTTGGCCTTACTGAGGTTGTCAGGAAAGGGACAGTCATTAAGGAGGAGAGGTTACTGGGGGGTGGGGCAGGTCCCAGTAAGGCGGTGGAAAGCAGACAAATACTTGGAAGAGTTTATGGGGAGCGTGGTGTTGAGTTGTGTACATGTCTGGCGCCAGGAACGGCGTTTCTTCGCTGTAAGCAGGTTGCGGATGTGTCGTAATTGCCGGTGGTGGGTAAGTGTGTCCCGGTCACGAGTGTGGAGAAAAGAGCGGTAGAGGCGGCGGGACTCTCAAAGGAGGAGGACGGCCTGTGGAGGCAGGGTGGGGCGGTGAGGGTGTATGGCTTTGGTGGGGATATGGGTCACGATGGCGTCAGACAAGGTCTGATGCAGGAAGGCAGCAGTGCAAGAGATGTCATCAGGAAATTGGAGGGTAAGGTCGTGGCCGGCAACCTGGGCGTGAATGGAGTCCCGGTAGGCATACCAGGTGGCACGGGAGTAATTGTGGACAAGTTTAGGAGGGATGACAGGCCAAGGAGCGTTGCGGGGATGGCGACCATTAGAGATAGTGAGGAGAACAGGAGCATGGTCACTGCCAATGAGGTCAAGGACATCTGCGGTGATGCGCCCAAGGAGGTTGGGAGAGGCAAGGACCACATCAGGAGTGGTGTTGGATTCGGGTCGGGTGTGCTGAGGCAGGGGAACCAGGTCTCCCTGGAGGGTGGTGAGAAACTGATGCCACTGCTGGAGGTCGGCAGGATCGCGGCTGTGGATATTGAGGTCGGCGGCAATCACGTAGGTGGAGAAGGTGCGGTCAATGTGGGCCAGGAAATCGTACGGGATGGGGGTGCAAGGGCGGACATAAATGGTGGCACAGGTGATCGTAAGGGTGGGGAAGAAGAGGCTGAGGGTGAGATGCTCGGCAGGATTGTTAAGGAGAGGTTGGGGCCGGACAGGGAGGTGCTTGAGGTGGCCTATAGCAACTCCGCCACGCACCAGTGGGTATGGGTTATCGGTGCGGTGAAGGGTGTAAGGAGCCGTGGAGATGGAGATACGGGGTTGAAGGAAGGTTTCATTTAGGACAAAGGCATCCACGCGGTGCTGACTGAAGGTGAGGAGGAAGAGGAGTTTGTGGGTGGGCAGGGAGCGAATGTTGTGGTACAGGATATGGTAGGGTTGTTGTACCATGGGAGGGGAGAGTTAAACAAGGGTGGTGAGGGGGGTGAAGGTGAAGTGGGCCTGGTTGTGGGAGTATGTGGCATAGGTGGTAAGATGGAATGGGCAGCGAGGGCGATTTGGGAAAGGGTGTGAGAACACTGGAAGGGGTGGATGTTTTGGAGTACAATGGTGATGAAACGGATGATGTCCTCTGCAGTAGGTGGAGGGCGGAGCGAGTTTTTGGGGTGGATGGGGTCATCAACAGGATGGACAGGGACGGTGAGCTCAGGGGTGACTGGAGGAGGTTTCGCTTTACACTTCGAGGAGTAGGTAAGATGTGGTTCGTTGCAAGTGTTGCAGGAGGGGGGAGAGGTGAGGTTGGGGCAGTTCTTGAGGAAGTGTGAAGCTTTGCAGTGGGGACAAGTAGGGGGTTCTTGCAGGCAGAGGTAACGTGGTCGTTGTACGTGAGACAGCGTTGGCAGCGGTAGGATTGGACTGGGGAACAGGAGGGGTCCACCTTATGTCGGCGATTGTAGATGAGGGCTCCCTTGGTGAGGAGGCGGTCAATGGAGGAGGAGGATTCGGCGAATATCCGCATGAGAAAAGTCTGCCCGGCATCACTGAAGGTGCGACGGGCCAAGCGGATTTCAATGTCGGGCCAGGAGTTGAGTTCCGCCAACACCTCAGCCTCCATGATCATGGGGCTAAGCTTCGTGATCACAGTGGTGAAGGTTGGCGGACGTCGGGGAGGTTGAGGCTGACGGGGAGAGGACGGGGTGTGGTAGGGGGGTGAGGGTTGCACGTTGGCCAAATTGGATACGGGGGATGCGGGAGAGGGGATGCAGGAAGGAAGCATTGTGGGATTTAATGAGGACCGAGTCCTTGCGAGGAATCAGAAGAGCTATGGGGGCATTGGGGTAGTATTTCCGGATGGCGAGGGTGAGGGAGTGGGCATCAAGGAATTGAGGGTCAGGATATGAGAGGACAGAGGTGTGGGTGGCAGGCGTGGCGGGGGCGGGGGTCGGCGTCGCGTCCATGGGAGTGGGTGGATCATGGGGATTGGGGGTTATTTTGGAGGAGATGTCGGGGGAAGGGTCAACATTCGGGCGCTTTGAAGGTTTCGTGGTCACGACTGGGTGGCGAGGGGGCTGGGGGACGGGTTTCAGGGGGAGATGGCGGGGGGGCAGGACCACCCTGAGCAACGGATGACACGGAGGGAGGGGGCGTGGGTGTCACAGAGACAGTGGAACGTCGAGCCGAAATCCGCGCTGGCTTGGAGCCCGTCGGAGGCGGTGCAGGGAGCGGCGGAAAGTCAGTAGCTGTCGATTGGGCGACAGTGATAGGGGAGGGGGAGTTGGGGATGGTTACAGCCGAAAGTGGCGCAGGGGTGGGGTGGACAGGGAGAAAGGAAGGATGGGAAGGGGGGTGGAGGATGAGCTTCATGCGATGGTGGTTGGAGCAGCGGAGGGAGAGGTGAAAATGATAGTGGTGGTGGGTTGGGACATGGTGGAGGCGCGCGAGAAGGAGGGCGGTGGCGGCGGCGGCGGCGGCGAGCACCGGTAGGCGGCCAGGCAGCGACCGAACGGCGGCGGCGACCAGACGGCGGCAGGCAGCGACCGAACGGCGGCGGCGGCGGCGAGGAGGACCGAACGGCGAGCAGTAGTGACAGCGAGCAGACGACACGGCAAGGAAATGGTGGGGCTCTTCCACGTCGAAGACACATCCTGAGAGTAGCCCAGGCAGTGAGAGTCTTTGATGAAGAAGTGAGGGAATGCAACCCTCGAATGCGTCTCTGGGCCAGCGCTCCTCCTTATATGCAAAAGGTAGAGGGCGCTGCGGACCCTAGCTCAGCCATGGCGCGACCTCTTCCGTCGGCGGTAACGCCCTGAGATGCCGACGGTCGCGACAGGAACTGTGGCCAGCGATGTCACGGTCAGTGCGCGCATGCGCGAGTTGGTTGGTTGGTTGGGTCCGTGGATACAACACATTAACCCTTAGCTACACGCGCCGCTGAAAGTTACGCCAGTATACGCGCGCGGCGCTTCTTGCCGCAGTTCCATTTTCCGGCAATCATACCACATAATATTTTCAAAATATTTATTGAGCAATAAAATTTAAGTAGTACAGCTATTACAAATAACTCATGATGGCAAATATAATAGTTTAGCAAATATTTCAAATATAACTCATTACTTATGACTTTGCCGCGCGGGATTAGCCGAGCCGTCTCGGGCGCTGCAGTCATGGACTGTGCGGCTGGTCTCGGCGGAGGTTTAAGTCCTCCCTCGGGCATGGGTGTGTATGTTTGTCCTTAGGATAATTTAGGTTAAGTATAGTGTAAGCTTAGGGACTGATGACGTTAGCAGTTAAGTCCCATAAGATTTCACACACATTTGAACATTTTTTGAACTTATGACTAACTAGGAACAAGATTGCATAAAAAACATAGCGATGAACAAATATTTAGAAGAAATAAATACTAAGATGTCACGCTTCGTCGAATGTAATGTTGCAGGCATTGTAAATAGTTTTGCAGGTGGACTACTTTTTGCAGACAAATCGCGTACGCTCTGAGCATGTTACTGTAGTTTTATTGTTGCGATGTTTACCGCACTCATGGCATGAACCAGATCCTGGTCGCTCTCCTGAGGCTTGAGGGATTACTGGTAAATCAGAAGGCTCCTTGTGTTTGGCCGAATGTGCTTTTATATCTAGGGGCAGTGATTGTATGTGAGCTCTTTCTTTCAGATAACCTTCAAGTAGGCTAAATCCCAAGTTTACACTAAACTGTTCTCGCCGTTTCTTTTTCGTTTCCAACGTTCTACATCTACATCTACATCTACATTGATACTCCGCAAGCCACCCAACGGTGTGTGGCGGAGGGCACTTTACGTGCCACTGTCATTACCTCCCTTTCCTGTTCCAGTCGCGTATGGTTCGCGGGAAAAACGACTGTCTGAAAGCCTCCGTGCGTGCTCTAATCTCTCTAATTTTACATTCGTGATCTCCTCGGGAGGTATAAGTAGGGGGAAGCAATATATTCGATACCTCATCCAGAAACGCACCCTTTCGAAACCTGGCGAGCAAGCTACACCGCGATGCAGAGCGCCTCTCTTGCAGAGTCTGCCACTTGAGTTTATTAAACATCTCCGTAACGCTATCACGGTTACCAAATAACCCTGTGACGAAACGCGCCGCTCTTCTTTGGATCTTCTCTATCTCCTCCGTCAGACCGATCTGGTACGGATCCCACACTGATGAGCAATACTCAAGTATAGGTCGAACGAGTGTTTTGTAAGCCACCTCCTTTGTTGATGGACTACATTTTCTAAGCACTCTCCCAATGAATCTCAACCTGGTACCCGCCTTACCAACAATTAATTTTATATGATCATTCCACTTCAAATCGTTCCGCACGCATACTCCCAGATATTTTACAGAAGTAACTGCTACCAGTGTTTGTTCCGCTGTCATATAATCATACAATAAAGGATCCTTCTTTCTATGTATTCGCAATACATTACATTTGTCTATGTTAAGGGTCAGTTGCCACTCCCTGCACCAAGTGCCTATCCGCTGCAGATCTTCCTGCATTTCGCTACAATTTTCTAATGCTGCAACTTCTCTGTGTACTACAGCATCATCCGCGAAAAGCCGCATGGAACTTCCGACACTATCTACTAAGTCATTTACATATATTGTGAAAAGCAATGGTCCCATAACACTCCCCTGTGGCACGCCAGAGGTTACTTTAACGTCTGTAGACGTCTCTCCATTGATAACAACATGCTGTGTTCTGTTTGCTAAAAACTCTTCAATCCAGCCACACAGCTGGTCTGATATTCCGTAGGCTCTTACTTTGTTTATCAGGCGACAGTGCGGAACTGTATCGAACGCCTTCCGGAAGTCAAGAAAAATAGCATCTACCTGGGAGCCTGTATCTAATATTTTCTGGGTCTCATGAACAAATAAGGCGAGTTGGGTCTCACACGATCGCTGTTTCCGGAATCCATGTTGATTCCTACATAGTAGATTCTGGGTTTCCAGAAATGACATGATACGCGAGCAAAAAACATGTTCTAAAATTCTACAAGAGATCGACGTAAGAGATATAGGTCTATAGTTTTGCGCATCTGCTCGACGACCCTTCTTGAAGACTGGGACTATTTGCGCTCTTTTCCAATCGTTTGGAACCCTCCGTTCCTCTAGAGACTTGCGGTACACGGCTGTTAGAAGGGGGGCAAGTTCTTTCGCGTACTCTGTGTAGAATCGAATTGGTATCCCGTCAGGTCCAGTGGACTTTCCTCTATTGAGTGATTCCAGTTGCTTTTCTATTCCTTGGACACTTATTTCGATGTCAGCCATTTTTTCGTTTGTGCGAGGATTTAGAGAAGGAACTGCAGTGCGGTCTTCCTCTGTGAAACAGCTTTGGAAAAAGGTGTTTAGTATTTCAGCTTTACGCGAGTCATCCTCTGTTTCAATGCCATCATCATCCCGTAGTGTCTGGATATGCTGTTTCGAGCCACTTACTGATTTAACGTAAGACCAGAACTTCCTAGGATTTTCTGTCAAGTCGGTACATAGAATTTTACTTTCGAATTCAATGAACGCTTCACGCATAGCCCTCCTTACGCTAACTTTGAAATCGTTTAGCTTCTGTTTGTCTGAGAGGTTTTGGCTGCGTTTAAACTTGGAGTGGAACTCTCTTTGCTTTCGCAGTAGTTTCCTAACTTTGTTGTTGAACCACGGTGGGTTTTTCCCGTCCCTCAAAGCTTTACTCGGCACGTACCTGTCTAAAACGCATTTTACGATTGCCTTGAACTTTTTCCATAAACACTCAACATTGTCAGTGTCGGAACAGAAATTTTCGTTTTGATCTGTTAGGTAGTCTGAAATCTGCCTTCTATTACTCTTGCTAAACAGATAAACCTTCCTCCCTTTTTTTATATTCCTATTAACTTCCATATTCAGGGATGCTGCAACGGCCTTATGATCACTGATTCCCTGTTCTGTACATACAGAGTCGAAAAGTTCGGGTCTGTTTGTTATCAGTAGGTCCAAGATGTTATTTCCACGAGTCGGTTCTCTGTTTAATTGCTCGAGGTAATTTTCGGATAGTGCACTCAGTATAATGTCACTCGATGCTCTGTCCCTACCACCCGTCCTAAACATCTGAGTGTCCCAGTCTATATCTGGTAATATGTTGTTGGCAACAAAAATAATATGGGCGTTTACAAACTCCCATATCTAAAAACCTGAAAAATAATACTAGTGGCCACCTCCTAGTTCTTCGTCTCGTAGAATAATTGGCACATTTTTGATCATGTGAATCAACGCCACCTTTAGTAGCGTTATAATCAAGAATGATGTCTGGTTTTCCCGTTTCCTTGCATACAGCTGGCTTATCGTGCATTGTGGACAGTAAAATGACACTTGCAACAATCTTGAAAGCCAAATAAAGTTAATCCTACTGGGCGATTTCGGTTAGGAAGGAACTCAAGAGGGATATATGGCTTGTTCTTCTTCATGGTAGCTAGAAAAGTAAGGCCATTTTCGAGAAGGTGTATAGCAAGCTCGTAAATTGAATAATAGTTATCAGTTGTTAAATTTCTCTTTGAACCGTTCAATGGTTCTACTAACCTCTTTACGATGTCCATCGGCTTATTCGATAGTACATACTGCCCTGGACGCTGTACACAACAATAAATCTCAAAATGTGATACGTAATTCCTTTTCACGTTACATAAGGCATACATTTATATTCCATATTTGGCTGGCTTATCTGAAGAAACTGCAAAAAGGTGGGAATTTAAGGAGATGGGACCTGGATAAACTGACGAAACCAGAGGTTGTACAGAGTTTCAGGGAACAATTGACAGGAATGGGGGAAATAAATACAGTAGAAGAAGTATGGGTAGCTTTGAGGGATGAAGTAGTGAAGGCAGCAGAGGATCAAGTGGGCAAAAAGACGAGGGCTAGCAGAAATCCTTGGGTAACAGAAGAAATATTGAATTTAATTGATGAAAGGAGAAAATATAAAAATGCAGTAAATGAAACAGGAAAAAAGGAATACAAACGTCTCAAAAATGAGATCGACAGGAAGTGCAAAATGGCTAAGCAGGGATGGCTAGAGGACAAAAAAAAATGGTTCAAACGGCTCTGAGCACTATGGGACTTAACTTCTGAGGTCATCAGTCCCCTAGAACTTAGAACTACTTAAACCTAACACATCCATGCCAGTGGCAGGATTCGAACCTGCGACCGTAGTGGTCGCGCGGTTCCAGACCGTAGCGCCTAGAACCGCTCGGCCACCACGGCCGGCTGGCTAGAGGACAAATGTCAGGATGTAGAGGCTTATCTCACTAGGGATAAGATAGATACTGCCTACAGGAAAATTAAAGCGACCTTTGGAGAAAAGAGAACCTCTTGTATGAATATCAAGAGCTCAGATGGAAACCCAGTTCTAAGCAAAGAAGAGAAAGCAAAAACGTGGAAGGAGTATATAGAGGGTCTATACAAGGGCGATGTACTTCAGGACAATATTATGGAAATGGAAGAGGATGTAGATGAAGATGAAATGGGAGATATGATAATTGCGTGAAGAGTTTGACAGAGCACTAAAAGATCTGAGTCGAAACAAGGCCCCAGGAGTAGACAACATTCTATTAGAACTACTGATAGCCTTGGGAGAGCCAGCCCTGACAAAACTCCACCATCTGGTCAGCAAGATGTATGAGGCAGGCGAGATACCCTCAGACTTCAAGAAGAATATAATAATTCGACTCACAAAGGAAGCAGGTGTTGACAGATGTGAAAATTACCGAACTATCAGTTTAATAAGTCACAGCTGGAAAATACTAACGCGAATTCTTTACAGACGTATTGAAAAACTAGTAGAACCCGACCTCGGGGAAGATCAGTTTGGATTCCGTAGAAATGTTGGAACACGTGAGGCAATACAGACCTTACGACTTATCTTAGAAAATAGATTAAGGAGAGGCAAGCCTACGTTTCTAGCATTTGTAGACTTAGAGAAACCTTTTTACAATGTTGACTGGAACACTCTCTTTCAAATTCTGAAGGTGGCATGGGTAAAATACAGGCAGCGAAAAGCTATTTACAATTTGTACAGAAACAGAGTCGAGGGGCATGAAAGGGAAACAGTGGTTGGAAAGAGAGAGAGACAGGGTTGTAGCCTCTCCCGGATGTTATTCAATCTGTATATTGAGCAAGCAGTAAAGGAAACAAAAGAAAAATTCGGAGTAGGTATTAAAATCCATGGAGAAGAAATAAAAACTTAGAGGTTCACCGATGACATTGTAATTCTGTCAGAGACAGCAAAGGGCTTGGAAGAGCAGTTGAACGGAAAGGACAGTGTCTTGAAAGGGGGATATAAGACGAACATCAACAAAAGCAAAACGAGGATCATGGAATGTAGTCGAATTAAGTCGGGTGATGCTGGGGGAATTAGATTAGGAAATGAGACACTTAAAGTAGTAAAGGAGTTTTGCTATTTGGGGAGCAAAATAACTGATGATGGTCGAATTAGAGAGGATGTAATATGTAGATTGGCAATGGCAAGGAAAGCGTTTCTGAAGAAGAGAAATTTGTTAACATCGAGTATAGATTTAAGTGTCAGGAAGTCGTTTCTGAAAGTATTTGTGTGGAGTGTAGCCATGTATGGAAGTGAAACATGGACGATAAATAGTTTGGACAAGAAGAGAATAGAAGCATTCGAAATGTGGTGCTACAGAAGAATGCTGAAGATTAGATGGGTAGATCACATAACTAATGAGGAGGTATTGAATAGTATTGGGGCGAAGAGGCGTTTGTGGCACAACTTGACTAGAAGACGGGATCGGTTGGTAGCACATGTTCTGAGGCATCAAGGGATCACCAATTTAGTATTGAAGGGCAACGTAGAGGGTAAAAATCGTAGAGGGAACGCAAGAAATGAATACACTAAGCAGATTCAGAAGGATGTAAGTTGCAGTAGGTACTGGGAGATGAAGAGTAGCATGGAGAGCTGCATCAAACCAGTCTCTGGACTGGAGACCACAACAATAACACATCTGGCATATAGACGAAGAAGCCATATCGGCCTCGAAATGGGTGGAGCATTTCGTCAATGGTGACAAACGCAGATAAACAGTAACTTTTCTGAAAATTTTCATTTATTTCTGAATAAACCTCTCTAATTTGGGCTAATTTATCTACGACACGTCTCTGTGGTCGACTGCGGTAATCGTTAAAGCGTAGGGATTGTAGTAAATATCGAAATCTGTTTACTCCAAAAGCAGCCCTGGCCACCATAAGACCGGCACCATTCGTCTTCCAGGCCCGCGAAGCATCAGCTCTGCAACTCTTCTTGACAGCTAAAATATATAAAAGGCCTGACAGACGCATGATTTCGGACTGAGAGGTGTCCTTACAATCTCTATCTCTCGAATAAACGCAAGTGCTTCTCTTTCTTTCTATATATAGATTAGTGTAATTTACAATTTTATCTAAAATATCAATTGTCAAATACTTCATAAATGCATCAATTTCAGTTTTAGCATCCCGTGAAACACGTGTGCGTCCAGGAAAAATTTTCAGCAAATTAATTGAAGACGTTTTCGAGGTTTGGGTCACTGTATTGCTAAGCCAAAATGTTTCAGACCTTTTCCCCTGCCCCAAAAATACTGGAAATTCACTTTACAGTTCCAGAGTTTCTTGGCGTTCGTCTCCTGACTGTTCACTCTCGCTGGAATGGTCATCTTCAATAATTCTCTCTTCTTCGTCACTTTCGTCTGAGAAATCGAAAGTATCTTCTTGTTCTAATCTGCCTTCACGCTCTTCATCAGAGAGCTCTCTTAGTAGCTCCACAATCTCTTCTGTCTAGACCTGAAAGATGAGAAACGAGGGAATAATGAAAGGAAAAGCAAAGGAAATAAACGACGAAAGTCAATAGAACAATTAGACGAATGAAGCAAAATGTAGCTTATTTTGTAATAGAAGTAATAATAATTATCCATTTATAAATGTATAGTACTAAAAAAGCAACGAAGTAGTAAAAAAAATACTTACATTATCGTGTATTATAAATATAATTGTAGAACACCAACACACGCAAGAGGTACGGAGTACCGCAACGAGGAAGTGTCTCAGTTAAGGGCTTGCAGACAACTAGCCGTTAATCACACAGGCACAGAGTCATGCGGGAATCATTTGGAGAATCCTGATGGGGGAATACCTGGAAGCTCAACCTCAAACCTCCCATAATAGGTGCCAAAACTCAGAAATGCGCAGTTTGCGGCACGGAGTGCCGCTAAGCGTGTAGCTAAGGGTTAAATGAAACGTTAAGGTATTCAAACGTATTAACAACCATCAACGTTTTTCTTAATCACGCTTTATCTACGTAGTTTTTATTTCAAAAATCGTGTACAGAGACAGCTTCTGCAGCGTTGTGCTCTGATTATCGCGCTGTTAATGCGCACTATGAAAATGGCTGAAGCTGCTTTCAGTTCCGCAGTGAAACACGCGCGTGGAACACGGTTAAAAAAGTGCCGAGAAACAGGCTGTTCTTAATGTTTGTCATAAATTTACGGAGACAATCGGCTTGGAACTTTTCCCAGTGTTATATATCCTGCAGTTAATAAACACATCCGTTAAACGTGTAGCGGAGTTGGTAGCGCAATGCACCTTCAACGATTTGTGGTTATTCGTGAGTTGGTTCAAAACGCTCCAGTATATTTTTTTCTCGTTCAATTTCAGATACCTGCATCTCGTAATTATAAAACTCATCATCATTTTTATGAATAATGCACGTCTTCTCGTTTCTAATTACATATTGGACGCGCAATTCCTGTTTCCATTTCAAATACAGATTCTTAATTATCGATGTTTTATGAAAGACTGTTCATAAAAGTTGTTTAAATTAAGAAATCATAACAATTTAATTTTTAAGGGAAAAATAAAAAACCAAATACACTATATTTGGACTATCTCCATCGTTTCATACCACAGAGGTCGATAAGTATCGTAGGAACACGAAAAACAATCATTTTCACAGCATCGAGCACATCGTACAAATGGTGCATTTTTACGTTTGCTTCTGTACCATTACAATATGAACCCAACAGAACTGATCTGGAGCCAAGCTGCACGACTTGGTCCGAGAAGTAACAAGACTGTTAAGCTGCCATACATACCGAAACTAATGCACGCAGCTTTTTCACCCGTCACTGCCGAACGCTGGCGGGATATAGTAGAACGGCTCGTCATAGTACGGTTCTAGGCGCTACAGTCTGGAACCGAGCGACCGCTACGGTCGCGGGTTCGAATCCTGCCTCGGGCATGGATGTGTGTGATGGCCTTAGGTTAGTTAGGTTTAATTAGTTCTTAGTTCTAGGCAACTAATGACCTCAGAAGTTAAGTCGCATAGTGCTCAGAGCCATTTGAACCATTCGTCATAATAGAGGAGAAAATGCTGCGCCTGTTAGGCTTCGTGGATTCTGTTGTTGATAGGCTCGTTATCAACGTAGCAGGTGGCACTTCCAGAACTGAAATGTATTTCTCGGATTCGGATAAGGAGGGAGCTAAGAGTTTACCAGTCGAGTGACGGTAAGTAATACCTTCAATGGCTTCAGTATTTAACTATACGGTGAAATCTTCAATACTCTCTTACGTTAGACACAGCTTACGCAGAAAAATTACCCTCTGGTTATGTCAGGAATTTTCATCATTCTTGTTTTTAATTACAATAGTACGTTAACTAAAACCGATAACGTGTTGCGGTTTTCGTCTAGCCGTGGGAGCAAAAAAATGTTCAAATGTGTGTGAAATCTTATGGGATTAACTGCTAAGGTCATCAGTCCCTAAGCTTACACACTACTTAACCTAAATTATCCTAAGGACAAACACACACACACACACACACACCCATGCCCGTGGGAGGACTCGAACCTCCGCCGGCACCAGCCGCACAGTCCATGACTGCAGCGCCTAAGACCGCTCGGCCAATCATGCGCGGCCCGTAGGAGCATATTGTGAAAGATTTGCAGTGTATTATGTAATTCCGCTTAAAAGTTAAATTACATTCGAGGCTCTATTGCTCCTCTGCTCGTCTCTTTTTACGTGTGAACTGCAGCTGGCCACATCACTGCAGGCTAGCTGTACCAGCTGGCCGGCCAGTGCTGTCCATGTTAAACGCGCCGTTAAAGCTGTTGTCCCATATTATCCCTAACTCGATGTGCGCGTAACGCACAGCACAAAACGTACCTTATTATCGTACTTGACAGTACTCGAGACAGCTTGGCTGCAGTCCCATGTGAAACGGAAATCCAATTAGGTTCCAGCAAACGCGGAAGAATACATAGTGCAATGTTTACATCAGGTTTATTCTTATGAAGAACGGCTTATAGAACTGAAGTGGGCGCACACTGCTGCAACCCCGCGGGAACCATGTAAAACTCGGGAGATTGCTCTTTCCAACAGTATGTTGTACGTGCAAAAAGGGTTCAAATGGCTCTGAGCACTATGGGACTTAACTTCTGAGGTCATCAGTCCCCTAGAACTTAGAACTACTTAAACCGAACTAACCTAATGACATCAGACACATCCATGCCCGAGGCAGGATTCGAACCTGCGGCCGTAGTGGTGGCGCGGTTCCAGACTGTAGCGCCTAGAACCGCTCGGCCACTCCGGCCGGCTGTTGTACGTACACATATCTCAAATAACATAATAGTTACTATTTTTCTAAATCGGATGATTATTTTTGATACCCACTGTATTATGCCAATATGCTTAAAATATTGCAAACAAGAAATAAGAGCACTACAAAATTTAATTTTTTTATCAAGTACCGAAACCAGAAACGCTTTTGAAGGGAAGAAAACTGCAGGAAATGAAAGATGTTTGTAAGGTAAGATAGTAATATAATGATTGTATAGAGTGGTAAAAATAAAAATAAAAAGTTTAGTGGAGGACAAAATGGTTCAAATGGCTCTGAGCACTATGGGACTCAACTGCTGAGGTCATTAGTCCCCTAGAACTTAGAACTAGTTAAACCTAACTAACCTAAGGACATCACAAACATCCATGCCCGAGGCAGGATTCGAACCTGCGACCGTAGCGGTCTTGCGGTTCCAGGCTGCAGCGCCTTTAACCGCACGGCCACTCCGGCCGGCCTTAGTGGAGGACACTACCGAGCCAACTGGAAGTTGCATGACTACAGGCTTTGACTATAAAGTTGCTAACGAATCATAATGAAGTTACGTTTAATCGCTGCAGATGGTACAAATTAGAAAGGTCCATCTTAGGATTACATCAGTCGGACAGTCAGCGTTTGTTAGCAACGTGTATCACTACAAATTAAAAGCATTGCACAAAACATCAAACAGAATATCTGGACTGCATACTCAATTAAATTCATTAAGTTCGCAGTTCTCTGCCTATCTCAAATAAAACACTGCCGGGGTCCAATTAACTAATGACTCATTGCCGCATTCCCGTCTGTCAACAACATCAGCACTTTTCTTCAAATGTGATTCACAAAATTCAGACCTGAAATCTATTGTATGTCTACATAAGAAGTAGTGAGTTGTCCTGCTCTCTAATGAAATATTACTGAATTACTACCAATCAAGGAACGTCTTCCGGCATTTCTTTGTAAATGTAAGTTTATTTCTACGACAGAAAAGAAATTTGTTTCCAGCTCATATACAGGGTGTCCCATCATCTTGACCATGCCAAATAACTTTTTGTCCAGATGTAAAATAAAAAAATGAATGAAGAAAATGTTTCTTAGTTAGCTGAGGGGCATCAACCACCTTCATTGCCTTTCTTACAACTTTATTGATTATGATACACAAAGCGCAGTACGTGTTTTTAAAATAGCACCCCATATTTTTTATTCGGTAATCCATTTCCTCTCCACAAGACATGTTCAAAAACTTACAGTATACCAGTCACGTAAATATGGTGCTCCTAAGAACTTAACAGAAAAGGCTTTTGACTCTCTTTTGCTAGGACACAGGGTACGTATCCGAGGTAACAAACTAGTCCACTCATTGGAGTTGACAGTAAACATTTGGAAACATATAGAAAATAAACACAGATCGTGCAGTGAACCGTGTTCAGTTTAACCTTCGTATGAGTACAATGTACACCACCAAATAGAAGATATAAATGCTATTCGTGTTTGGAATGTAATTTCTTTGCTTAATCTGTTATCTTTCACTCTGAAAAGACGTCTAAAAAGTATCAACTCACACTCTGTCCATTGCCTCCGATAATTTTTGTGTGCTTTGGTTTTTCTCATCACTTCTACCTTTCTGTGTATGCGTCCATTACTTTTTTTTACTTATTTGCGGTATCTTTTATTTTGTCCAGATTATAAGCAGTTATTAAGCGTCATATGTTTATAACAGTTCTGGTCTACACTATTTATAGAAATATATGTATCTCCTGTTATAGAAGCTCTTGCTTACCACGTATGTTCATTACACACACACACACACACACACACACACACACACACTTCTTTTACTTTCCTTATTTGCAAGTTGTTATTGTGGTCTTCAGTTCAACGTAGTCTATTCTATGCAAGACTCTTCCTCTCTGTGCAACGCAAGTATTTGCACCTGCTTACCGTACACAAGCCTTGGTGTAAGTCTACAGTTGTTGCCCCACATACATCCTTCCAGTACTAAACTGACAATTCCTTGATACCTCGATACCTTATAACCGCAGCCCTCTTTTAGCCAGGTGCTGCCATGTATGCCTTTTTTTCCTCAGTTCGATTCAATATCTCCTCATTAGTAATTCGATCTACTCTGCTAATCTACGGCATCGTTCTGTAGCAACATGTTCAAAAGCTTCGTATCTGAACGTGCATCCTTTCAGAAAAGCTTTCATAACATTTAAAATTACATTCAATGTTAACAAGTTTCTCTTTCTCAGAAATGCTTTTCTTGCCATTGCCAGTCTGTATTTTACGCCAAATTCGGCCATGTTCAGTTACTTTGCTGCCCAAATAGCAAACTAGTCAACTCCTCTCAGTGTCTCATTTTCTAATCTAATTCCGTCAGCATTGCCTTATTTAATTCGACTACATTCCAATACCCTTGTTTTACTTTTGTTTATGTTCATCTTTTAAATTCTTTCCAAAACATTACACATTCCGCTCAATTGATCCCCCATGTGCCTTGTCGTCTCTGAAAGAATTACAATGTCATAGGACAAACCTCAAAGTTTTTGTTCTTCTCCCTTAACTTTAACTCCTTCTGCAACTTCTTCTTTGGTTTCCTTTACTACTTGCTCTTATTACCGCAAATACTGCGAAAATGCAAAGTGCTATTGGTGTGCGGTTTTCACAAAATTGACGGTAGTGAGGTGCTCGTATTGTTCGCCAATGAACAGATTATAGTAATACTTAGAACGTGTATTTTTTGTGCAAACATAAACTTTTTAAGTTAAACAATGCCTATTGAGTTGGTGCTTGTTGCAAATTTCTAGTGCAAGTCGCTTACGAGACACTGTATTTTGAAAAGTTCCGACACTCGTACAATGCCAGTGGTAGCACACACTAAAGAACAACAGAAGTTCATACACTGGTTATGCGGATTCTAACCAGTGACGAGAAGACTGATTACCACAGGTTATGTTCAAAACAACCACTGGTGTCGCGCGGGGTATCCGCGCGGTATTAGGCTCCCTGTCACGGTCCGCACGGCTTCCCCCGTCGGATGTTCGAGTCCTCCCTCGGGCATGTGTGTGCGTGTTGTCCTTAGCGTAAGTTAGTTGAAATTAGATTAGGTAGTGTTTAAGCCTAGGGACCGATGACATCAGCAATTTGGTCCCACTTACCACAAATTTCCGACCAGCGGCAGCGGCAATACACTCTTCCAGCCTGGTAAGGAACGACTGCCGCACACGTGTTAGCATTTCAACGAAGATGTCCGAACAGGCTGCAGCAGTACGTCGTTTCATACCAACGGCTGTCGTTGGTATGTCCTTCCAGACAGCGTCTTTCAGGTTTCCAAACAGAAAATGTCTACAGGTGTCAAATTCGGGGAACAGGCTGGCCAAGGTACAGGTCTCCTACGTCCACTCCAACGATTTTGAAACAATTCATGAAGACATGCTATAGTACTTCGTGCAGTATAGGCTGAACAGCCATCATGTTGGACGCTGACGTTCCACCTAACGAAACCAAAGAGGACTGTCAAGGAACCAATAGTGCATGTCTCGGGCTTTACCTGCCATTATTGGTAAATGTGGCTTCATCACTGAACGGGATGCTGATACGTCTGGAGTATTCTGTCTTAATTCCCATATACAGGGTGGTCCATTGGTAGTGACGGGGCCAAATATCTCACGAAATAAGCATCAAACGAAAAAACTACAAAGAACGAAACTCGTCTAGTTTGAAGGCGGAAACCAGATGGCGCTATGGTTGGCCCGCCAGATGGCGCTGCCATAGGTCAAAAGGATATCAACTACGTTTTTTTTTTTTAAATAGGAACCCCCATTTTTATTACATTTTCTATAGTACGTAAAGAAATATGAATTTTTAGTTGGACCACATTTTTCGCTTTGTGACAGATGGCGCTGTAACAGTCACAAACCTATAAGTACGTGGTATCACGTAACATTCCGCCAGTGCGGGCGGCATTTGCTTCGTGATACATTACCCGTGTTAAAATGGACCGTTTACCAATTGCGGAAAAGGTCGATATCGTTTGATGTATGGCTATTGTGATCAAAATGCCCAACGGGCGTGTGCTATGTATGCAGCTCGGTATCCTGAACGACTCGACTCATCCAAGTGTCCGGACCGTTCGCCCGATAGTTACGTTATTTAAGGAAACAGGAAGTGTTCAGCCACATGTGAAACGTCAGCCTTGACGTGCAAGAAATGATGATGCCTAAGTAGGCGTTTTAGCTACTGTCGCGGCCGGCCGGTGTGGCCGAGCGGTTCTAGGCGCTTCAGTCTGGAACCGCGCGAGGGCTACGGTCGCAGGTTCGAATCCTGCATCGGGCATGGATGTGTGTGTTTTCCTTACGTTAGTTAGGTTTAAGTAGTTCTAATTTCTAGGGGACTGATGAACTCAGTTGCTAAGTCCCATAGTGCTCAGAGCTTCTTCATATTTTTTTTTTTTTTTTTTTTTTTTTTTTTTTTTTTTTTTTTTTTTTTTTTTTTTTTTTTGTCGTGGCTAATCCGCACATCAGTAGCAGACAAGCGCGAGAATCGAGAATCTCAAAAACGTCGGTGTTGAGAATGCTACATCAACATCGATTGCACCCGTACCATATTTCTATGCACCAGGAATTGCATGGCGACGACTATGAACGTCGTGTACAAATGATTCAAATGGCTCTGAGCACTATGGGACTTAACATCTATTGTCATTAGTCCCCTAGAACTTAGAACTACTTAAACCTAACTAACCTAAAGACATCACACACATCCATGCCCGAGGCAGGATTCGAACCTGCGACCGTAGCAGTCACGCGGTTCCGTCGTGTACAGTTCTGCCACTGGGCACTAGAGAAATAACTGGACGATGACAGATTTTTTGCACGCGTTCTATTTAGCGACGAAGCGTCATTCACCAACAGCGGTAACGTAAACCGGCTTAATATGCACTATTGGGCAACGGAAAATCCACGATGGCTGCGACAAGTGGAACATCAGCGACCTTGGCGGGTTAATGTATGGTGCGGCATTATGGGAGGAAGGATAATTGGCCCCCAATTCATAGATGGCAATCTAAACGGCGCAATGTATGCTGATATCCTGCTTAATGTTCTACCGATGTTCCTACAAGATGTTTCACTGCATGACAGAATGGCCATGCACTTCCAACATGATGGATGTCCGGCACATAACTCGTGTGCGGTTGAAGCGGTATTGAACAGCATATTTCATGACATGTGGATTGGTCGTCGAAGCACCATACCATGGCCCGCACGTTCACCGGATCTGACGTCCACGGATTTCTTTCTGTGGGGAAAGTTGAAGGATATTTGCCATCGTGATCCACCGACAACGCCTGACAACATGCGTCAGCGCATTGTCAATGCATGTGCGAACATTACGGAAGGCTAACTACTCGCTGTTGAGAGGAATGTCGTTACACGTATTGCCAAATGCATTGAAGCTGACGGACATATTTTGGAGCATTTATTGCGTTAATGTGGTATTTACAGATAATCACTCTGTAACAGCATGAGTTCTCAGAAATGATAAGTTCACAAAGGTACATGTATCACATTGGAACAATCGAAATAAAATGTTCAAAAATGGCTCTGAGCACTATGGGACTTAACATCTGAGGTCATCAGTCCCCTAGAACTTAGAACTACTTAAACCTAACTAACCTAAGGACATCACACACATCCATGCCCGAGGCAGGATTCGAACCTGCGACCGTAGCAGACACGCGGTTCCGGACTGAAGCGCCTAGAAGCGCTCGGCCACCGCGACCAGCCCTACGTTCTGTATTTTAATTTTAAAAACCTACCTGTTACCAACTGTTCGTCTAAAATTGTGAGCCATATGTTTGTGACTATTACAGCGCCATCTATCACAAAGCGAAAAATGTGGTCCAACTAAAACATTCGTATTTCTTTACGTAATACACGAATATGTAATAAAAAATGAGGGTTCCTATTTAAAAAAACGCAGTTGATATCCGTTTGACCTATGGCAGCGCCATCTTGCGGGCGAACCATAGCGCCAACTGGCTTCTCCCTTCAAGCTAGACAAGTTTCGTTTTTTGTAGTTTTTTCGTTTGACGCTTATTTCGCGAGATATTTGGCCCGGTCACGATCAATGGACCACCCTGTATAGAAGTTGACACGACTCTCATAATTGCTTCTGTGCAGCTATTGATGAAGAGCGATGTGACATAGATGGAATCTTTGTCGGTGGAGTACACGTAGGACACTTGCTTGACTCATGCCACTTCCCTGTGCGACTGGCGCTAACGTGCGGATCAACTCCAACAGCAGCAACAACATTAATTTTCCCCTGTTCTCTTGTCACTTGTTTCCTTCCGTTACGTTGTCAATGTGTTACACTACCACTTTCACGTAACTGGTTGAAGAAGTTCATAAGTAATAGCCGAAGTGGTTAACGTCTATTGGGATATCTTGCCACATATACCACACAAGAACGAACATCATTCTTCCTACACTCTCCACCCACCACGAGCACGTCGCCTTTTTCTGCGTTGGTAAGTCCCGTCGTCCACTCACGATCTATTGCTTGAACTGTCGTACACGGAGTAGCAAGTCGCAATGCATTCAAGGAACAGACAAGCAGACTGCAACCAAGTCTAACAATATCGTACGTAGTGACTAAGATGTCTGAATGGCTTATACAAGTGTCGGTGTCTAAACTTTGCACAATAGGGTATCTCGTAAATGACTCGCACTGGACTCCTGAAACAAACACCATTGACATTCCAATTTATCCTACTTTCAGTTTGTTAATGTCAATAGGCATTGTTCACTTAAAAATGTGTACATTTACACAAAAAATACACTTAAGTACTATTATAATCCGTTGATTGCCTAACAATACGAGCCCCTAACTGCCAATCCAGTCTGTGAAAACTTCACATCAATAGCACTTTTCATTCCTGTAGTATCTGTGGTGCGACTTTTAGGTGATTCACCTTGTATACCCTTTCGCTCCCTGAATTTTATCCGTGCTTCCTTCCGAATTTCAAAGATTTTATTCCAGTCAGATAGGTCTACCTTTCTTTAACTTAACTTCATAATGAATCGTAGTGTCCATATTGACTAGCGTGCTCCTACTTTTCTCTGGAACCCAAACTGATGGTCCGCGATATAGGCTTCTCCAGTATATAATTCGTGTCACTATTCTGCAACCACGAGTTATTGAACTGAAAGGTTTGTAATACTAGAGCGCCTCTGTAGTCGGCCGTTTAGCGTCGCTCTATTTGATGCAGAAGGACATGGCTTCAGTTCCCGGTATCTCTTCATATTTTTTTCTTAGAAGTTGGGAACGGGGTCCACACAGCGTTTGTGTGGCGTTACTAGAAGAGCGGCACATCAGAATTCATCGACTGTTAATGATGGCTGGGAGGGGGGGGGGGGGGGGGGGGGAAGTGGTGGCATACTGATCACATGTCCCACGATCATACATCTCTCGTCGTATTGCCTTGCAGGCAGCAGTCGGAACAGGCCTAAGTCCTAATCCTTCAGAGGTGTTTATGGTATATTTTGTGTTGTGTAATTTTCAACTCTGCCAGCATCTACCTTCTTTGAAACTGGAATTCATGCTAGTTGCAACATCTGTTACACATTATGTAGATCATTACACAGAAATTATTATTAATAATATATTCATTTTAAATAAACACAGTGCAAGTAGTGACTGGAAAGGCCATGGCCATACAATCACAGCGTTTCATACGACCCACTTGCCTCATGAAATCTATTTTTCATATGCTCAGTCATGAGATTATATACGGCTCCTCATGGTAGCAAAACATTGCATATCCATTAAGTAGTTTTAGCAATCCATACCACTTCTGGGTACGTCTGTATGTAAGATGACCAACATAAAAAACAAAATAAGCTAATACTGTTTAGAGTAATATTGTTCCTCATGAAGCAACCTGAAATATTTAGTCTTATTTATACTTTTAATAGACTTGCACAGAGCCTGGTAATATTATTGCCGTTTTCTGGTCTGCTTTGTTGCGATAGAAGCGTAATGTAAGCTTTTTTCGGCTCATATTTCCAACCTCGAAAATCTTATCAACAGTGAAGAAAAACAAATCTATCATTAGCGTGTTGATACTGTTTATTTGAGTAAAGCCATTCCCAGGGACCATTGGCAAGACTTCGAAAGCGTTCTTTCTTTATGATTCGAAGTGCTCTTTCTTGAACTCTTCACCATCGAACCAACTCTCCAAGCGCTAAGTTGTGAAAATAAAAACCCCTCTTTCAAGATGATGAAATTACCCGTCTCTAGTTCCAGTCACAGTGAGACCTTCGACAGCACCGAAGGAAACGACGTGGCCACTGCCTCATAGTACAATGAAAAGCCTTTCATTCGTATGATTTAGTGTCACGATTTGAGTGGCCAAAAGTCATGGTAAGGCACTGGATTTGATGCTAAAAGCGAGTCGCTCCTCCACGAGCTCTCAAATCTGCAATGACATGTCGAAGTATGGACTGTAGGAGGTGACGGAATCGTTCTAGCCACATGATCATCGATGGATCTTGCAGTGCTACCGACAATTGTTCTTGTTTGATTGGAGCTGGGTCATAGATCGTACATGAGTTTGGACAACATCCGATAAATGATCGATTGGGTTAGTACAGAGTGATCTTGGAGGAAGGAGAGCATTATAATGAAATAATTCGACTGTTCATCAAGCTCCCCGCGTTCAAGCAAATAGCGGTGACATGCCGCATTGTCCTGTTGAAGTACTGAAATACATCATATCCACCATGGTACTCTAAACGCAGAAAGCGATGCAGGTGGTCTGCAATAGAAACGAATCACGTATTTCAGAATCTGCAAAAAATTTTGGATGATAAATAAATAAATCAAATATTCAACCAAAAAGCGTGTCATGTAAACATCGTTCTTTAAGAGACAAAGCAGCCGGCCGGTGTGGCCGTGCGGTTCTAGGCGCTTCAGTCTGGAACCGCGTGGCTGCTACGGTCGCAGGTTCGAATCCTGCCTCGGGCATGGATGTGTGTGATGTCCTTAGGTTAGTTAGGTTTAAGTAGTTCTAAGTTCTAGGGGACTGATGACCACAGATGTTAAGTCCCATAGTGTTCAGAGCCATTTGAACCATTTGAGACAAAGCATTGTAGAAACAGGGCGCTGCTCGCAGGAAATAGCCTTTAAACACGATGACAGCTATGAAAATAATAAAAAAAAAAACTGGAAGTATTCCTAGTGTCTACGAAGCGAATACATGAAAATTCAAAAATCTCTTAAGAGTGGTGCGTCAGCAGACGAAATTTACATGCCAATTGTTGCTTGGTTTGCATTGATTACTGGCTGCGATCAGTCCTTTTAAGGGAATGTAAAGTTAACTTAGTAATGAATTAAATTCACAAACACCATATTGTCAAGAACGCAAATTAATTAACTATTTATTCTGAGATAATTGCAAAAGAAATCAGAGATGTAAACTAAAAACTATATCAAGGTGTTAGCACAGGAAAAAAGTTGTTCCCAAAAGTTTACCAAAGCAGGTAGCGTTTTCGTCCTTGGGTGCTATTTTTATTACAAGTGCGTTTCTATTCCTATGTTATTCCTGCATAAAATCCATTTTCACATCCAACATTAGCGTTTTCTTTTTCTTGTCTTTAATTACAACGTTAATACCCACTCGAATCATCTCAGCTGACGCCGTATTCAAAAGGGCGCCGCAACGCGGAATTTGTGGCGCCCTGTTTGAATGGCCCTCATTGTACCACTGCAGCATGCCACGAAATGTGGCATCACTTTAGCTGCGTATGTGAACACTCCTTTACAGGCTCCTCGCATATCGTGTCTACCGTCGTTCCATACGACGCTTCTAGCAACAACATTCGGCCATGACACACACACACAAAGAGCACATCTTCAAACGGAGCAACACTGTGACTTGTTCACTCTACGGCTTATTCATCTTTCTCATAATGCTTCATAAAAGTCACGTTAAAATGATTCCATGGTACTGAATCGGTATGCTAGTGACAGCATGTGTACATAATACATTCCAAAACGCTGTGTGTAAGAATGGGATTTTCCGGTTGTCATATCTCGGGTTCTCCTGGCTATAAAAAGGTAGGGTCAAGTGCTTTTGATAGCTCTTGGGACAGGGCCATTTGTATAGCCAACAGAAGGATCTTCTTAGTGTCACTATCCTAGTATGAATACTATCAAAGTATGAATATTACACACTTCCTCCTGCTTAGGCAAATGGACCAAATCGGTTGGTTCTTTATGCATTTGATGTAGTGTACGGTGGGCTTGTTGGGGCTTATGGAGGCATCATTAGTTCAAGGACGGTTCCTCGGAAAAACGCACAAAAATAGTTTTTTACTATATTTTCGCCGTCACAGAGGACCAAAACCAAACCGACGATTCCAAGGCGGCTATACATAGTAAATGGCTGAAATTTTTACGATATATTTCCAACATCCCAATTTCCAACTGCCTCGAAAATTTTCTTAATATTGAAACACGTATGTAACGCAGCAGCGATGGCGAGGCATTGTAGCATCTGTGACCAGAGAGTATGCGCTTGACCGCGCGAGTGTTGCGAGCGGTTCTCAGTCTGTCAGTCAGTCGTTGCGAGTCTGTAGCTCTGTCTAGTTGAGAGCAGTACTCTGTCAGTAGTCGTCGCGTGCAGTACGCTAATAGTCGTCATGCAGAGCGGTCGGTCAGTGATAGCAGTCCAGTGCGGGTGATGTAGGCGGTCGGCAACACTGGTCAAGATGGTGAATAAGGTATACTGTTAATTAATATAATCATTAGATAATGAAAAATTTTATTTATTGTAATTATTCTCCAACAAGTCCCCCAATAATAATTTTTATTTCAAAGCATTTTTTCAAAAATTTAATTTTTTTATTGAACTAAAGATTTCGTTGCACTTCCCATTTCATTCCACTTCTTTTGAAGAAAAATTTCACTAGAATCACAAAAAAAGAGAATATTATTATTTGCAATGCAGTTCCTCCAAGCGGTGCGCAACAACAAGAGCAGAAATGTGACATCCATTTATTCTGAGGTAAGACTTTAATTCTGATTGTTTTGCACAGGGCCAAAGACCGATATTTCGGTTTAATTGAATTTTCTTGTCACTGAATGGACTTTAATTTTTTTATGAAAAACTTATACTTAAGTCAGATTGCGATTCTCACTTTTATTGTCATTAAATTTAATTGCTAGGGAGGTTACGTTTGGCTCCCATTTGTATTAAGTATTGTCATTTTTTTTCTTTTAAAAATTACGGTGGGGAGGTTACACTTGGCGACACCCAGTCCAGGATCGTATTTCGTTGAGAGTCTTTTGAACAACAGTCAGATATCTGCTCTTATTTGCTTAGATGTAATTAGGATTTGGCGCTACGCTTTTACTAATCTTGTGACTTTCTTTCTACAGGTCAACGGCAATTGTTGCTCTGTTGTATTTGTGTGTTGTTTTGCATTGTGCTTATTTGTTTTGTGAATAATTGTGACTACTGTTAAAATGCCGCGAAAGACTGTGAATAGTGTATCGCGAGGTATTACGAGCGAAATTACCGGCTCAAACGACTTTACCGATAGGACATGTGACATGCAGTGTAATGATGACAATCCTGCGTCCACTAACAATCAGTGCATTACAACCATTGATGATGACTTTTACCCTGATAATGAACAAACGAACTCAATTGTCTCGTCTGTTAATTGGACGACAATTGATGACGCAGAACGCTCTATTGTAATGAGCGCTGCCGAGCTTAACACACCCGATTTGGAAAATTCAAGTAACGTACAGACAAATTTGTCTAGTGAAAATGAACAGTGTACTGAAAGTAGGACGGATTTATTTAATTCCGAAATAATGTCTGACAGTGTACATCCGACTGACAAACTTTTTTCTAAATCTCAGAATAACCAAATGGTTACAGTAAGCGAGAAAGTTCCAGATCCACTATTGAACAGCACAGAGAATAGAAATGCTAATCTTGAATCGGATCTAATTATGGCATTTTTGCAGCAAAATTTCAAACAGCTTAATGAAAAATTTAATAAAAATGACGAAAATCTCAAACAACAATTTAGTGAACAGGACAAAAAACTTAATAAAATTGATGAAAATATCAAACAACTTAGTAAACAGTTCAAACAGCGGAAGGAAATAATGAATAATTATTTCAAACAACTTAATGGAAGTTTTGACAACCATTACAAACAGGTAAATGAAAGTGTCGACAACCATTACAAACAACTTAGCGAAACAATTAATGAAAGTTTCAAACTGACGAACGAAAAACAAGACAACCTTAACGAATGGAGCAGACAAGTTAGTGAACAGAATACAGCTATTACCGTGCAATGCCAGGACATTAAAGAACAATTACGTGAGGATACTGAGGCTTGTGCTAAAAACAGTAATAAAGAAGTTGGCACTGTTGCACAAGAATTAAGTAGCACACGTGTAGACACAACAGAATCACATAAAGACGGGATTATTGCAGTCACCGAACAATGTTCAGCAAACGAAACACAGATACACGAAATTAATGCAGTCACTGAAGAATGCCCTAAAAACGCAGTACAAATTCGCGACGAAGTTAATTTAGAGTCAGTGGAAGTTTCACACACTCAGAATATGGAAATTGTTAATAAAAGTGAACTTCAGAACAACCAAATTGACGAAAGTATTAAAGTAACAGAATTAACAATTATTTCAGTCACCAATATGTCACAGAACCCGCCACGTTGCGAACATTTGTCTGACACACGCAGCGTGTATAATGTGAATAATTTACAGAGACTACGCGAAGTAAAATCCGAAAAGCCACGCGACTTAAAATATGAAAAGCTACGCAACTTGAAATCCGAAATGACACAGACGAACAGATTCACACACAAACCTGAACGTGTTATCAAACTGAGTGACGAGAACGTAGATTTCGAGCAATTTGCATTTGTAAGAAAATCTAAAGAACTTAATAATGACAGCGTACAGGTACACGCTTTGCACTGTATACGACAATTTATCTTTGTACATTCACCGCTATTACCTGTAATGCAGAAACTAGCTTTGAACCAGAGGCGACAATTTGCTATTGTATTTTCATCAGCATTACGTATTATGCAGAAACTGGAATTAGCAAGAATACAGCGATTTACTTTTGGAATTTTACCGATATTGCTTGCAACGCAAAAGCTAAAATTTATTTGCAGTGCGTAAATGACCTCAGGGGATTCATTACGCTTTAATGAATATGTGCCGTAGCGAGCATAGGGCCCCGAGCTGTAGTAGTGCTGTTTCATCTTTAGTTTTCTGCACTGCTGCCTTCTCTTATACTATCCTTTATATCTATCAAAACTGCTCTTTAACTATTGCTCTACCTAGTATTAAGAAACATGTAATGAAAACCGGATATGACAAATATTTTACCGAATGTGACAATTTTCAGTAGGCACTCCCGTAATGGCAACTACCGCCGTAATTTTAATAACAGATAAAATCGCAATCATCAGTATGTGCAAAATTATCAGCAATAGGAACCATATTTTTGTAACAATAGATGTTTTTCACCACAACAGCATGAAAGTAAGCCGCTTAGCATACGTAACCAACAATGCGGTCTGCAAGGTCAACCAAACTTTAATGTTTCGCCGCGTGCACGTATAGTCCCAGCTCCAACAAATAGTAACGCATGGCAGCAAAGAAATAACTACGTACAGACAACACACTATTTCAACTCGTATGGCAATGCGCCGTATAGAAATTACTATCATGACAGACGTAAAAATGATGAGCACAATTTTCAGCGTACATATAACAACAGTCGGTCTCACCAACAGCAAAATCATACGCAAGAACATATTCTCATGAATGAACCCGACAGTAGGTACCATCCAGAGCGTAACACGTCTGGAAGAAGTAATAGGACAGTTCAAACAGTCGAAATGCCACAGAATCCTCCTAATAATAATAACACGTCAGATAGAATCTGACTAGATACTGTACAGATCGCATCTTCCAATAATACAAGCACTACTTCAGACACGCAAAATGTTGTTCACGAAAATGTAATTACTTTTGACGATATCAGAGACACTCTCTTGCAGGAAAGACCAGTTATTCAGAAAACCATTTCACATCCTGTTATCGAAATTAAGATTGGTTCATCGAAATTCTCAGCAGTAATTGATTCCGGCTCACCTATATCTGTAATAAATGAGAAGACTTTCAACGAGTGCAACAAAGAGAATACTTACCCGACGTTACCTTTAGGCAAAACAAAAGTGAAAGGAGCAGTATCGAGTAAAGGAGTAGACGTTAAATTACAGACGCATTTATCATTTTGTATTGGAGGTCATACTTTCCACTCAAATTTTTGGATTGTTCCTTTATTGACGACAGACGTAATTTTAGGTACGAATTTTCTGGTACAACACGACGCAGTTATCGATTTTCAAAATTCTTATTTAATGTTAAAGGATGAAAATGTACAATTGGCTTTAGAATTTCAGCATTCACTATCTGCGGAAGAGCAAACAATTAACCGCACAGAAGTCATTTCCGTATCACGTAACATAGACTGTAATCCCACATTGTTCACTGATACGTACGTACACAACTATAATACTCCAGACGAAGCTGACTACGACGTAATGCAATTGATTTCTGATAAGGTTAAAGAGAGCAGTGCAACTACAGACGACGAACGAACGCAATTACACAAAATTCTTTTACAGCAAGCACCAGTTTTTGACAACATTCCTGGTACTATGTCCGGCTTTATGTATGAATTTCAAGTCAAACCGCACGACACATTTAAAGCAAAGCATTATCCCATTCCGTATATTCACAGAGAACAAGTTAAAAAAGAATTGCAGGATATGCTTGACCAAGGAATTATAGAACCAGCAGTTAGTCCGTACATAAACCCGCTACATATTGTTAAGAAAAAAGATGGCTCACTTCGCCTTGTACTTGATTCACGTCACATTAATGACATTATTATTAACGAAACAGATCGACCACAGACACTAGAGGAACTTTTACAGAAATTTCATGGTACAGCTATTTATTCTACACTAGATTTGAAATCGGGATTTTGGCAAATTCAACTTCATCCGAATTGTAGAAAATATACAGCTTTTCTCTGTTTCGGCGACTGTTATCAATTTTGCAAATTACCGTTCGGCTTAACTATTTCTTCTGCAGCCTTTATTCGCGGTTTCAACACTATACTTCCGACAGAACTTAAAGACAGAATTACGACGTACGTAGACGATGTTCTTATCGCAGAAGCTAACTGGTCTGAACACAATGTGATTTTAGAACGTCTGTTACAAACTTTCCATGCACAAGGACTTACAGTTAATCTTAGTAAATCGCATTTTGGCAAAACTTCCATAAAATTTCTTGGACACGTAATTTCAGCAGAAGGCATTGCGCCTGATCCGGAAAAACTTCAAGCTCTACGTGACATTACTGTTCCTACGACAAAGAAACAACTACGCAGTTTTTTGGGCTTAATTAACTTTTTTCGTAAATTTATTCATTATTCCGCTTTAGACACGCCTAGACTATGCCAATTAACAGGTAAAAACAGTATTTGGTCTTGGGATAAGCAAGCACATTCTGAATTCATGAACCTGAAACATGCTCTGTTGAATGCTCCACTTTTATCGCACCCAGATCTTACTAGAAATTTTTCCATTGTCACCGACAGTTCCAACACCGCTTTAGGCGTACACATTTTCCAGGAAATCGAAGAAGACGGTTCTACAGTAATTAAAAACATCGCATTTGCAAGCCGCATTTTGTCACCCGCTGAACGAAATTATTCTGTTACAGAACTTGAAACCTTATGTGTTGTATGGGCTTTTACGAGATTTCGGCATTTTCTTTATGGCAGACATACCACTGTTTACACAGATCACAGAGCGGTACAATTTTTACTTTCAGCTAAATTTACTCATGATAGATTAAGTAGATGGAAACTATATTTACAAGAATTTAATTTTACGATTGTCCACATTCCCGGCACGCAAAATGTTATAGCAGACGCACTATCGCGTTCTCTCAGCAACAATCAGCAAGACGTAGCAACCAACTTCTGCAAAACAAATTTCAGTGTCATGTACATTCAACAAGTTGCATTTGAAAACTTTATTTCATCATTATTACAGGACATAGCACAAGAACAAAATAAAGACAACGTGTGGAAAGAAATTAAACACCTTTGGCAAGATAGGAATAATGTTACGATTAGAAACCACTACACTGTACGCAATGACATTCTGTTTCGCCGCTCTCATCCTGACAGCAACAATTGGTTATTATGCATTCCTGACGAACTGGTTAACAAACTAATTTGGTACACTCATTTAAGTTACGCACATTACGGAGCACGAAAATGTTTTCTTATACTGAGACAGAACTGTTATTTTGCCAACATGGAGAAACGTATACGACGAGTTTTAGCGTCTTGTAAAATTTGCCAGGAAGCTAAATCAGACACCACTTCACATATTCCTCCATTATATCCCATTATACCTGTTAAATTAAGACATATGGCCGCTGTAGATATTTTTGGTCCGATTCCCAGAACTAACAGAGGTTTTTACTACATCTTTGTCGCTGTTGAGCTCACTTCAAAATTTGTTACTTTCACTCCGTTACGCAAAGCTACTGCTAAAACTGTTTCGAAAGCATTTGTAAAACATTTTCTATCTCATGTAGGGCATGTGATGAGAGTAATTTCTGACAATGGATCTCAATTTCGTAGTACCGTATGGACACGCATGTTACGAGCCAGAAACATTTCTCCGATCTATATATCCAAGTACCACGCTTCTTCGAACCCCTGTGAAAGATTAATGAAAGAAATTGGTAAGCTGTGCCGAATATACTGCCACAAAAGACATATTGATTGGGATACACACATACTCTCATTCCAAGATGTAATTAATTCCATTCCAAATGAATCCACTATGCTATCTCCGACTGTTATACTGAAAAATGCTGAACCACCTAACAAAATTAAAGAATTAATAACATTTCCTACATCTCGTCGATTACGACACCACGAAATAATTGACATTGCGCTGAACAACATCAAACGTGCCGCAGAGCGCCGGAGAAGACAGCAAAAACAGGTTTGTACACACCGCGTCTTTCACGTTGGACGGAAGATACTAGTACGTACACACTATTTATCCAGCAAATTAAAAGGTAAGTGCAGTAAATTTGAACTTCTATACGCAGGTCCATATCGGATTCGCAGCATCCCTCACCCCAATGTTGTACACGTCGAAACTTTGAGAACTAGAAAATCAAAAGGCAATCACCATATATCAAACATTAAACCGTTTATTGAGTGAAACCACTGTATGATTCTACACACTATGATGCCATTTATTAATGCAATTATTTCACCTGACTAATTACTGATGATTATCGTATATTTTTTTGGCAAGTGCCCGGCAAGGTAAGGTTAGCAGGTCGCTTTTCTTGTCGTTACACATCAGACCGTGCATATTTTTCCAGATGAACTCACGTATTTTATGAATAATTATGCAATTCTATGTAATGACGTATTAATTTTATCAAATTCTCTCTCCATTAAAGTCTTTAATTCTCGCCTCTATACAAGCTGAACACAACGAACGTCACATTTTGTCTTTTTTATGTACGATTGTATTCGAGTTTTGTTTATATGCACTGTGAAATAGTTAAGATATAACACACACCAGTCGACTTTGACATTTTTTTTGCCCTATGACATCTCAAGATCGTGACTGTTTTACATTTTTGCTGCTGCATTGTGATATTCTCTGTACATTTTTAGCTTTGAACACTGTCAATTTCTTTGACATATTACGTTTTCTGTCATGATATGCTGTATGCTTAAGTATGTTACCATAAACCAGTCATTATTTAGTGGGTATATGATTTAAATGCAGGACATTAATCTTTGTTCATGAATTTCAGAAAGAAATGATGCATGTAAGAAATAAATTCAACAGAAATGGGAATTTCACCTACGGAATAAACGAAAGGAGATGCAATAACTTTATGAGGAAGAGTAAATGGATCAGGATTAACAAGCATTAACAAGAATATACTATACTCATCATAGAATAGCAGTCTTAACTAATTTTTTCTTTCAGAATACAAGGTGATTGATGCAGGCTGTCAGACTGAACTACACATCTTAGTTTTAGTGATGAAATATGCTAGAGATAAGGAATAGTTGTATAATGAGTAATGAAGTGATTTTTTGCAGATGATAATGAATACTGATGAATAATGACGAAGGAAATGGTATTATGAATAATGAAGTTTTTCTTTACAGGTGATGATAATAGTGAAGTTATGATGGTATTGATAATGAAGTTTTTTCTTTACAGATGAGGATAATGTTGAAGTTATGTATTTATGCTATGTAGTTATTTAAGTTTTTGTTGCAGTTTGCTTTGACAGCAGGTGTTACATTGCATAGTAGGATGACAGAAAGTTTTGGAAAGGACAGCTATGGAACACAATTTATACACATTTCACTACCTGTTAATTCGAAGTTCACTACTTTTCAGCATAGTGTGCGTTTCTTCTTTCAGGTCAATAATCCGTTTTTGTATTTTTTCCAGGAGAAGCTTTTCATGATACTTACTAAACCTGTTAGTTATTATACCTGTTCTAGTATACAATAAATAAAATTTTTCATTATCTAATGATTATATTAATTAACAGTATACCTTATTCACCATCTTGACCAGTGTTGCCGACCGCCTACATCACCCGCACTGGACTGCTATCACTGACCGACCGCTCTGCATGACGACTATTAGCGTACTGCACGCGACGACTACTGACAGAGTACTGCTCTCAACTAGACAGAGCTACAGACTCGCAACGACTGACTGACAGACTGAGAACCGCTCGCAACACTCGCGCGGTCAAGCGCATACTCTCTGGTCACAGATGCTACAATGCCTCGCCATCGCTGCTGCGTTACATACGTGTTTCAATATCTTTATCCGTTCCAGTAAACAGAGGTTCTGAGTTGCCTTACTTGTACACGTAAAATACGCGTGTAAAATCCGGTGTGAGGTGAAAAGATAGTTTATGAAGCGTCGTAGCACGGGGCAATAGGCTGTAAAGTGTCTCCGGTGTCATCTGGGAACTCCATGGTGTTGTACTGAAGCACATGCAAAAACTTTTTGCGTATAAAAGGTGTAAAATTAGTTTTACGTTGTTTCGATTTTATATAAGTAAACCAACTGAATTTTATTGAGCAACAGTTTCTTTTCGATGAGTTACATGCCGTGCTGAAGCAGGAAAATGAAGGGAACCCGCAGAAAAATCCTCGTATCGGAGAAAAAAGTGTGAATATGTTCTTGTGTATTTAAAAGAATCTAACAGAAAAGTGAGGTATCAGCTGCCTCCTTCTACCTTCTTCAGAATCTTTAAAAATTTCCCAAAAATTCTGGCATGTGAACATATTCGTGCTCTTTTTTTCTGAGAGAGAAGATGATCGTGGCAGTGGCAAAGAGACGGAAGAAGATAGTGACAGTGAGAGAAGTCTGTAATAGTAGCACAGAACTAAGGTGGCTGTGGCTGTCACACAGGAGACAGTGACAGAGAGAAAGAAAGAGATGAGGACAATTTGTTGGGCTGAATGAGTGTGACAAAGGACAACTAGGATTGGCTGGGTATGAGCGGCTTACAGCTATGGAGTAGCGGATGTGAGTGAGCTACAGTTAGGGGAGTTTGATGCGAGCTGCATGTTAAAAAAAGTGCGAATATGTTCGCATGCCAAAATCTCTAGGGAAATTTTTAAATCTGCTGAGAAAGATAGAATGAGGTAACCGGTACGCCACTTTGCAGTTAGAGTCGTTTAGGTAAATAGGAACTTATCCGCATTTTTGTACGCCGATAGGAGCATTTTTTCGCTGGTATAAAGTGCTCAAAACACAACACACTGAGCAAACAACACAAAAACTGACCATTGTAATCTTCCACGACATAGTGAGCGAGCTAATCTTTAAACCCCCTCTCCCACCCCCTCCTCTCCTGGTTGCATGGCAGCCGCTATCGGTCCGCAGCTCGTGGTCGTGCGGTAGCGTTCTCGCTTCCCACGCCCAGGTAACCGGGTTCGATTCCCGGCGGGGTCAGGGATTTTCTCTGACTCGTGATGACTGGGTGTTGTGTGATGTCCTTAGGTTAGTTAGGTTTAAGTAGTCCTAAGTTCTAGGGGACTGATGACCATAGATGTTAAGTCCCATAGTGCTCAGAACCATTTGAGCAGCCGCTATCCTGATGGTGTGAGTGTTTGTTTATGGCTTTCGATACATCATGGTAAAGACAACAAACTGAAAAACAAAATCCGTCGCCAGAAGCGAGATAACATAACAGATGCTTGAGAATAGCAGCCAAAGAAAAGGGGTTAACGCGCTACGGGAAATGAAAAAGTAAACATTGCCAGTGTTATCCGCATTGCAATGCTGTCCATCCATGTCACCAGATGATAGCGAGAAGCGAATCACGAGCTCGCTTATTATGCGGGCTACTTTCGGTAAGCGCCGCTAGAAATGCGCAACCACAGACGGAGTGGCTTATCTGATTTCGCGGAGCGTTCCACAAACGAAAGCGCGGCTCTCAGATTCTTATGCAAAGCGGCTGGTGCCGCGGCTGAAGCAGGCGCCGCTCAGGACGACGACAAACTCGACCGCCCCCTCCCCGTCACCCCCCCCCCCCCCTTCTCCCCTCCCCCTCTCCCGACACCTGGTACAGAGGGGATGGAAACCAGCTCCGACAACGCAAGCCTCGTACGCCACACTTAAATGATTTTTCTCCCTAACGTTTGCGCTCGACGCACGAGAATGTAAAAAAGCGCAGAAGAATTATTCGTTCGATACCGTTATTGTGTTTCCACTTTACAAGTCAGGACTACGAGGTTTCCGATTGCTAGATCTATGCTACCCGCGCCTCTGAAAAGGCCTTTGTGAACATTATTTATATTTTCTGTCTTTATTATAGAGATAAAAAGCTTTCAGCTTATTACACAAGTCTTTTTTCTGCTGCAGCTTTAGTGTAGCAGTTTCAGTGTCTAGGAAAAGGTGCAGTACAGCTCGCGTTGTACTATTTATAGGCTTATGCCAAGTATGGTATTTATGAACATCCATACACCTGTTCCGTCTTTATGCGGAAACCCACTTCCATACTGAATCACGTGTTGCCTCTTGAGAAACAGATCGTAGGCTCATACTGAACTACCGTAACAGTCTGACGCCTGCACGCTCAAGCTGCTCGTTCAGAGCACGCTTGTGACTGTTCGTCTTACCCGCAGATCAATAGTAACTGAAAATTGCAATTAGCTTCTGAGTAAGAACTGAGGATTATTGAAATTATTGTTAACAATTTACCAGCACGGTTGGAGATGTGTATTACCGTTCAAATAGTAAATCTAAGTAACGAAAGATACGCTTCTTGTAGAAAAACCTCATAGGTGGATCCCGCTACCCTCTAAGATTCCAGCATACTATGAGTTCTACTAACCCGTTCTCATTCTCTCAGACGATCTGTCACGTCGCGCTACGGGTATCTTACTATCTTTCAGCGATGTCACTCTTTTTATACTATATGTTAAAGCGCAACGACAAAATATAATTACATGTAGGTGGAAATGTGGCATAAATACCACAGCCTAACGATTTGGTAAAAGACAAGTGGTTGGAGATGGTAAATGACGGACAACAATGAATCATATCAGGTAGACTGAACTTCATAATACCAGGAAGGAAGTGATGCACGACATGCTACGAATAGGAAACTGTCCATTGACACCAGTATGTGAAGCTTGTGGAATACCACTATTAGTACAATGTATTTTAACTACAAGTTTTGTAGTTTGGATGAAGACCTGTCCAACATACTAGCTGACAACGGCAACAGTACAACATGCATTTTAAAATTCGGTGAAGTGCAAATTTACTACCTAAAGTATTGGGGAGAAGATGCCAATAAACTATGGATGGTTAAAATGAGTTCCTGGAGAATGGTCGCAACAATTTCGCTTGTGAGGACAGACATCAATCAAACCACGAGATGTATACGTTCATATCCACCAAAGGCATCAATGCCCATGCTGTTGAGTGCTCTAAATCCAACGTCATCTTCATAAGATAGCTACCAGCAGAAGAAATGAGAACTCATCATGCAGGCATGCAGGCTGCGAAGAATGGAAGGATTGGAGGAAGGGCAGGAGAAGGGGGGCGGGCATTTGCCGATTTGTGACGACTCTTATAAGTCCCACAGGACTTAGAATTACGTATCGGAATTATTATTTACTATAGGGCTACTGTCTAGAGCGGAAAATTAAGATAATTAGAGCCAGTGTGGACAGACGATCGAAATATACATGGACAATTATATCGTCAGAGAAGAAGCTGCGTAGCACTGTGGTGTATTGGTTATGATACTAAACTGTTGCATGGAGGGTCCTGAGTTCAAAACTCACCTGGACTGTACAAATTTAATGTCTACATTCAGTTCGAGTACATTCCAGAAGTATCCACAAATGTCAAGAAACATTGTACAGGAATGTTCTGTAGCTGTATATATACCGTATGTGCTCTGGACGGAGGCAGTTCGCTCCACGCTCTTGTATGTGCAAGTGCTGAATAAACATTCGTTAAGTGAAGTTACTGTCCGTCATTCATTTAATTACACCTTCTTCTACGTGACTTTATTCTGATGGAGGCGCCGGGTATTGGAACTTGTGATAGCGCACACAATCGACGACACAGCGGCTCCCACCAGGCCACGACAGAGCCGCCGTTTACATGCGCGAGAAACCCGAGTTCGAGCGATATTCAACAGATCGCAATCTAACGGTAATAGAAGAAGAAGAAGAGGACGTTACGATAACAGCAACTGTGTGACACCACATGAGACATCCTTCCGGGTTCTCTGGTGACGATGGCCAAGATCCAAACAAGTGGCTGAAGCTATATGAGCGATAGCCAAATTTAACAAATGGGATGACACCCTGTGTTTGACTAACGTATTTTTCTATTTGGAGGGCACTGCCAAGCAGTGGTATGAGAACAACGAGGAGAAGTTCACAAGCTGGGAAGTATTCCAGGTGGAACTGCGTAAGTATTTCGGCGACACACAACGACAGAAGTGCAAGGCTGAAGATAAATTAAAGTGCAGGGCACAGCGTCCAGGAGAAACTACAGCATCCTACATTCAAGACGTCTTGGAGCTTTGTAAAATAGTGGATCCTAGAATGAAGGAGGAAGATAAGGTTGCACATCTCATGAAGGGTGTTGCTGAGGATATGTATCAAGCCCTACTCCTGAAGGAAGTTTCGACAGCAGACGACTTCACAAAATGATGCCAGTATATCGAGACAATGCATCAAAAAAGAACTACTCACAAGATGTTTGAACGGCTTCCAAACATCGTATCGATGTCTGTGACGGAGGAAGCAACTGATTTCACAAGTGTTCTTCATCAGATAGTGAGAGAGGAAGTTCAGAAGGCACTTGGATTGCACGGCGAGCAAAGAACCGAAACGTTTCAAGAGGTTAATAAGGGAGGAAGTGGAACAGACATTTAACCCAATCTCTCGTCCTTCATTTGCCTTTCAAACAGTGAAAAAGTCGAGACCCTGGTAGAGTTAGGTTCGCACAATGCCACATGAGGAATCTGTTTGGCCACCAAGGAAGACTGACATCTGGAGGACCCAGGATAACCAACCAGTAAATTTCCACTGCGGACGACCGGGACATGTGCTGCGCTATTGTCGAGAAAGGCGGCGGATATTTGATGACGCCCGCGCCAGAAGACAACAGATCGATTTTAGTCGACGCCAACTCCGGGACGACGAGGATGAACTAGATGTGGGTGAAGGACGACGTAGGTCACCATCGCCGCAAAGTAGATGCTGGAGAGGACGCTCCCCAACACGCCGATCGAGGTCTCCATCGCCGTTTAGAAGCTCCTGCCGATCACCTAGCCGGCGCAACTTGGAAAGCTAAAGGGTGCGACCTTCCTTGGAGGTGAGGCCGCCGAAGAGAAAAATCCTCCATCGTCGATCACTACAAAAATGGTAGGAAACTACGTCGATATCCTCATGGATGGCCGACCAGCCCAAGCTCTTGTGGACTCTGGAGCATCATATTCAGTCATTTCGGAGAAGTACCGTCGACAATTGCGTAAAACCGTATTCGTCGACAGCAAAACTTCTCTGCTGAAGGTGGCTAATGGAAAATACGTAAAATCTGCAGATAGATGTACCATTCGTGTGGGTATAAGTGGCCATACACAGCCCTTAGAATTCAGCCCTTAGAATTCATCGTCTTTCAATAGTGTAGTCATGACGTCATTCTCGGATGGGGCTTTTTTAAAGCTTCTCAGGCAATTGTAGAGATGAGATACTGTGGACAGGAAGATGCGCATTCTGAGTGTGCGGGGACTATGTGTGCTGGATGAAGTGATCATCCTGCTGTCAACGCTAGAACGGTAACTGTCATGTGTCATGCTATGCATCGACCCATGAATCTTGTAGTGGAATGTAAGAGAAGCATACCACTGAAGAATAACTTGGTCATCCCAGCCTCTGTCGTCTCGTTTAAGAACGGATTCAGTGAATTGTGGATAGTTAACTGTCGCCGAGAACCGCAGATCCTTCCTAGACGCATGTGCATAGCAAAAGCTGAGCGATTAATTGAAGAACAGCTGAGCGTCAATAGAAATCTCCCATGCCGAGTCTGTGGGCAAAATTAGCACTACCACTACGAATCTTCTAGCTCGACTATCACCAGATTTCACTAAGGAACAACAGAAGAAGCTACTTGCATGATGAAGAATGACATTATTCAGTCTTCGCTGAGCCCATGGTCGTCACCCGTGATGCTCGTCAGGAAGAAGGATGGCAGTTGGCGCTTTTGTGTTGATTACAGGAAGCTTAATAAGATAACTAAAAAGGACGTTTACCCTCTACCACGAATTGATGATACACTAGACTGAAGGGGGCTAAGTTTTTCTCAACCATGAACAGGTACTCGAGATACTGGCAAATCGAAGTAGATGAGGCTGATTGCGAGAAAACTGCATTCATCAGCCCTGAGGGCCTGTATAAGTTTAAGGTAATGCCGTTTGGTTTGTGTAATGCACCAGCAACTTTTGAACGGATGATGGATAATCTACTAAGGCACTAGAACTGGACGATGTGTCTTTGTTATTTAGATGACATTATAGTGTTCTCAGAGACATTTAAAAAGACTGAGGGCCGTTCTTAAGTGTCTCCAACAAGGCGGACTGATACTTAATACAAGAAAGTGTCTCTTTGGAGCAAAAGAAATCAAAATACTTGGTCAACTCGAGTCAAACGAAGGTGTGCGGCCAGACCCAGAAAAGGTGAGGTCTATAACGGAATTTCCTATTCCTAAAAGTATTAGAGATGTGAAAAGCTTCCTCGGATTATGTTCTTATTGCCGTCGTTTTATCAAAAGCTTTTGTATCAAAGCCAGGCCACTCCAAGAGTTGTTAAAAGCAGATGCTAAATTTATCTGCGGTGGTGTTCAACAAGATTCTTTCGATGTGCTGCGAAAAGTTCTGACGACTGACACTGTACTTGGCCTGTATGATGACAGTGCACCTACAGAACTACACAGAGATGCCAGTGGGTATGGGATCGGTGCTGTTCTGGTGCAAATTTCGGATGGAAAAAAGAAGGTTATAGCCTACGCTTCTAGGACACTTACAAAAGCCGAGAGAAACTACTCAACTACAGAAAGAGAATGTCTTGCTGTGATCTGGGCCATGTACAAATTTCGTCAGTATCTCTACGGAAGGCCATCCACAGCTGTTATAGACCGTCATTCACTTTGTTGGTTGACAGGTCTTAAGGATCCAACAGGACTTCACGTCAGGTGATCACTACATCTTCCAGAGTATGACATTACCATAGTGTACAAAGTGGAAGAAAACACCAAGACGCCGATTGTCTCTCAAGAAGCCCTGTGCAAGACCATCAAGACTTTGATGAAGATAGTGACTGTCTCGCTGCACTCCAGGATCTCTCTGTTGAGCAGAAGGACGCCAAAGTATCTCAAATTATGCTTGCCTTAAATCGGTCAGAGGATGTGAAAGGACACTTTAAGGTAGTTAATGGATTACTTTGCAAGAAAAACATAGATAAACCGTCGCCACAACATTACTCATCACATGACGACTGCCTACCATCTGCAAACTAACGGGCTTACTGAACGCCTTAATAAGACCTTGGCCGACATGCTATCAATGCTCGTCGGTGTTGAGCAGAGCAACTGGGATGATGTGCTACCTTTCGTGACGCTTGCCTACAACACCACCAAACAAGACGCCACAGGATTTACGCCATTTTTCCTGTTGCATGGGCGTGAGGCGACTACGACCATGGACACTGTGTTTCCGTTACATCCTGATGACGTGGCCGACGACTACATCGACCAGGTGTTAACCAGAGCTGAGGAAGCTCGGCAGTTAGTTGGACTCCGCACGCCGCAGACTCAAGAAAACGATCGCCGAAGGTATGACGCGAGCCACCGCCCTGTTGTCTGCAAGCCTGGTGACCTCGTCTGGATCTTCAATCTGTTCGGAAAGTTGGTCTCTCTGAGAAGCTCCTCAGGCGCTACTTTCGACCTTATAAGGTTGTAAGACAGTTGTCTGACGTTACTTATGAAAATTTCTCCAGCGACAGGCAACAAACGGAAAGGTGACGAAGAGCGTAGTGGCAAAAGAAGTTCTAAGAAAATCACCGCCAGGGCGAGAATCAGTCGTCGGAGTATGCATCACCGATGACGCGTTCCCGGACTAGGAGGACGTAACACAGAGACGCTGTTCTTTTAAGGAGGGAGCGATGTCGCGGAAATAGCTGAGTAGCACCGTGGTGTAGTGGTTATGATACTAAACTGTTGCATGGAAGGTCGTGAGTTCAAAACACACATGGACTGTACAGTTTCTATGTTCAGTTCGAGTACATTCACGAAGTATCTACAAATGTCAAGAATCATTGTGCTGGAATGTTCTGTAGCTGTATATATTCTGCATGTGTTCTGGCCGGAGACAGTTCGCTCCGGGCTCTTGTGTGTGCAAGTGCTGAATAAACCTTCGGTAAGTAAAGTTAGTGGCTGTCATTCATCTAATTACACCTTACACCTCACCCCCAACTGCTTTTTATTTACAACAACCAATAAGTAAATGTTTTAATGTTATGAAGCCGCTCACATTAAATAAAAGTATGGCATTAGATGTACAGTTTCTGAAAATGATTTGCACAGAATACCATCCTTTCTCTTTAGTTAAGGGCCGGGGGGGGGGGGGGGGGCCTAATTATTCAACAATAGAGAAAGAGATGACGGCAGTCATACATAGTATTATGTATTTCCGATGGTAGGAAGTTTAAGTTGTGACAAACCACGCCTCATTGAAATAGTAGCTTGGTTTGAAAGTTCCACCTAGTAGATTACCTCGGTGAGCACTTAAGCTTAGTGAATTCTAGTACGAGGTAATCCATAAAGCAGGGAGAATATACACCGTTGAGCCTTGTTAAGTACGCTAGGGAAGAGTAGTGAAGATGGCAATAGGCACAGGCAACGGTTAAGGAGGGCCAGCCATTTAAGTCACAGCCACATTTCGTTATGCATGAGCGTTTGTTTTGTAAAACGATGAGGTTTGGACCATGTGTGGTGGTTCCAGAGAGTTTTCGAAAGGATGTTTTGCAGCAAGCTCACGACCATGTGTTGTCAGGTCAGGATGGGCGACGTGCATTGGATAGACATGTAGCAGAGCAATTTTGGTGGAGGAACAAGAAGTGTGACGTGGAGCAGTACATTAAGGAACGTGTGTCATACATGCAGAGGGCCAACATTGGCATCAGAAAGGGCCATTGAAAATGTTACCAGACGCGTCCAGTCCATTTTCTATGTTAAGGTTGGATGTCCTTGGGCCATTTAATAACACACCCGAAGGAAACAGTTACATTCTCACGACAATCGATCATTTTTCTAGATTTTTGACAGTGGTACCAATGCCAGACCATTGGGCTAGTATTGTAGCGCAGGCGTTAGTAAAAAAACAGATATTAAAGTTTGGGGTGCCTGAGACCGTAATTATGGACCAGAGTGCGAATTTTATCTCGGATTTAATGAAACAACTATGCAACATGTTGCGTATATGGAAGTTATGGACAAGTCTGTTTCATCCTCAGACCAATAGGAGAACTGAACGCGTGCACAAGTGCAGAGATGTTGAGCTATTACGTAGGTTCCAGGCACGATGATTGGGACGCCTATTTACTTTACGTACAGTGTGACTGTAATTCGGGGTTCACATTGCAATGGGCTTGTCGACATTTGCGGTGGTGTACAGCAGGAAATGCCATCTTCCTTTGATGTTTTGATTCCGAAATTAGAACTGGATGGTGAGCTGGTGAGGAAGTTTGCCAGAATAATTAGGAAAGTTTCGAGGAATATACAAAAGGCAAACACTAAGTCGCTAGTACGCCAAGAACAACAAAACAGACGAACAGGCAGTGGGTAATGGTCAGTAGTCCCTATATATCAAAGGAAAAAATGAGGAAGTTCTTAAAAGAATGCCGAGGACCAGGTCGTGGAAATGACATTGCCGGTTAACGTGAAGATATAGTTCCCCACAAATACGTCTATTATAACATCTGTTGCATAAAATCGTTTAAAGGAATGATAGGGAGGATAACACAGTTATCGACAACCAACCCGGAGGTGAAAGTTACAAATTTTAAAAAGCAGGGACCTGGAATTGGTGTGCGACAAATGGTGCATGATGTGCCTAATAGGCTGTCACGTAAGTAATTTGTGTAATTGCAATTTGTTGGCGGATGTTTTTGTTCAGTATATCAGGAAGTATATTTTTTAATTGTCATAGGGATATTTGTTGCTGTTTGTTCCAGAGTTGTTAGTTTTCATGTCGTTATTGCTGAAATTGTTTATTTTGGGAATTGTGCATTCTTGGAAGGAGGGAGGGGGTGATAGAGTAATTTTGTTCTGTAGGTGGCGAATATGTAAGGACAAGCTGGGGAGCGGGAATGGTCCTGCGTTGCTGTACGTCTACAAGGGCGAGGAAGGGCAGGTAGCAGTTCTCATGCCTCTAGAATCAGGTGTTCTCGAGACAACAGGATGTGTGGCTTACTGATCATAAATGCACGCTAAAAGTAACACTGGAGATCTGGGAGATTAGGAAGTAGATGCGTAGATTAGAGGATGCATTTTCGGAATTATATAAGGAGGCACAGGAGAACAATTTATTTAGGGAGATAAAGGGAGAATACCAGGAGCTGCAGTTCGCTTATAATAAATTTAGGGTGCAGTTGTCACAGCTAGCGGATGTGGTTCCTCAAGCTAGGAGTCGGCGGAAGACGGACTGGGTAAATGTTGGAGAAAAATTGTAAAAGACAATATTGAGAACATCGAACGAAGAGAAAGTACAGGAGTTAAATAGCACAGTTGTTCAGGTTCAGCAGAGGGCAAGTTCTACAAAGGATGCCATGGTGTGGCACACAACGCGGTTACCGAACTTAGGACAAGGGGTGTTGAATACCACAGGCTAGTAGAGGAATTAGCAGCAGAGCTAACCCGATGTGCCAGCAAAACGAGAGAGGTGCTGAATAGAGATTTGGAGAAAATACAGAAGCAATTGACCGTGTTGGACAACGAATTGAATGTAGCAGGATTGCTGCTTGGTCTAGCCGACTAACTTGGGGATGCTAGGAGTGGACTGGCGATATTACAGGACGCCTTGTTTCAAGTGGTGAACAGACAACTTAGTCTCGTATTTCCGCACAGTTACAACATAGAGTCAAAGTGCTACACTGATCTCCTACACAGCCAGGGTGGAGGTGGAAACAGATGGAGCCAGGGGCATATAGCATTCCGTGTACCTTTTGCAGGGAGAAACTTGGGAGTTTCAATGCTTCGCTATTCGCCCATATCCAGTGAAATGGGGGACATGGGGGAAGTGGGTGCAGGTAGAATTCGCGAGGTATCGCTAGTCTCCAAGAGCAGGCAGACTCATGTGGTAATGCCGTGGGTAGGTTTCTAAAGGTGCATACAAGAGAAGGCTGTGATCTGTCTGGGTGGCCAAATACGGACTGAAATGTGAACACGTGAAGCGAGTTTGCTTCTGGGGGAAGCAAATGGGACGAGTTATGGGAAGCTAGCCCGAACGTACTTCCACAAGATGGATACACATTGGTTATACTCCGTATTCACGAAGGAAGCTGTATAGATGAATTGCTACAAAGGTGGCAGACCAGTAGGGCTGGAAAAACTCAAGCTTCAGGAAAGAGGAATGATCATTAATGGCACGAGCTTGTGAGGTAGTCGGGACGGATTTTCGTCTTCTGGCTATGCTTACAGGCTCAGCTGTTTTGACACTGTGGCAGAATACGTTGTATTGGTCAGAAGGCTCTCTGAGAGTATTAGCCGTTCAAAATTTAACATTCTTAAATAACACATTCAATCCACAGCTTTGATAGTACTTGGACAGATTAATAGAGTCCCACAAGGGGGAATTTACATGGAACAAATGTGGCAGCATGTACATCATTCCTGGGAAGAACAGGAGCACAAAGTATTAGTGATGAGCATATCAGCCACCAGTAGTGGCGTGTTTCTAGCACGCTTTTGTGTATTGTATTTCTTGTATGAATATCAAGAGCTCAGTTGGACACCCAGTTCTAAGCAAAGAAGGGAAAGCAGAAAGGTGGAAGCAGTATATAGAGGGTCTATACAAGGGCGATGTACTTGAGGACAATATTATGGAAATGGAAGAGGGTGTAGATGAAGATGAAATGGGAGATATGATACTGCGTGAAAAGAGTGACAGAGCGCTGAAAGACCTGAATCGAAACAAGGCCCCGGGAGTAGACAACATTCCATTAGGACTACTGACAGCCTTGGAAGAGCCAGCCCTGACAACACTCTACCATCTGGTGAGCAAGATGTATGAGACAGGCGAAATACCCTCAGACTTCAAGAAGAATATAATAATTACAATCACAAAGAAAGCAGGTGTCGACAAATGTGAAAATTACCGAACTGTCAGTCTAATAAGCCACGGCTGCAAAATACTAACACGAAGTCTTTGCAGACGAATGGAAAAACTCGTAGAAGCCGAACTCGGGGAAGATCAGTTTGGATTCCGTAGAAATGTTGGAACATGTGAGGCAATACTGACCCTACGACTTATCTTAGAAATTAGATTAAGGAAAGGCAAACCTACGTTTCTAGCGTTTGTAGACTTAGAGAAAGCTTTTGACAATATTGACTGGAATACTCTCTTTCAAATTCTGAAGGTGGCAGGGGTAAAATACAGGGAGCGAAAGGCTATTTACAATTTGTACAGAAAGCAGATGGCAGTTATAAGAGTCGAGGGACATGAAAAGGAAGCAGTGGTTGGGAAGGGAATGAGACAGGGTTGTAGCCTCTCCCCGATGTTATTCAATCTGTATATTGAGCAAGCAGTGAAGGAAACAAAATAAATATTCGGAGTAGGTATTAAAATCCATGGAGAAGAAATAAAAACTTAGAGGTTCGCCGATGACATTGTAATTATGTCAGAGACAGCAAAAGATTTGGAAGAACAATTGAACGGAATGGATCGTATCTTGAAAGGAGGATATAAGATGAACATCAACAAAAGCAAAACGAGGATAATGGAATGTAGTCGAATTAAGTCGGGTGATGCTGAGAGAATTAGATTAGGAAATGAGACACTTAAAGTAGTAAAGGAGTTTTGCTATTTGGGGAGCAAAATAACTGATGATGGTCGAAGTAGAGAGGATATAAAATGTAGACTGGCAATGGCAATCGCAAGGAAAGCGTTTCTGAAGAAGAGAAATTTGTTAACATCGAGTATAGATTTAAGGGTCAGGAAGTCGTTTCTGAAAGTATTTGTATGGAAGTGAAAAATGGACAATAAATAGTTTAGACAATAAGAGAATAGAAGCTTTCGAAATGTGGTGCTACAGAAGAATGCTGAAGACTAGATGGGTAGATGAATAGGATTGGGGACAAGAGATGTTTGTGGCACAACTTGACTAGAAGAAGGGATCGGTTGGTAGGACATGTTCTGAGGCATCAAGGGATCACCAATTTAGTATTGGAGGGCAGCGTGGAGGGTAAAAATCGTAGAGGGAGACCAAGAGATGAATACACTAAGCAGATTCAGAAGGATGTAGGTTGCAGTAGTTGCTGGGAGATGAAGAAGCTTGCACAGGATAGAGTAGCATGGAGAGCTGCATCAAACCAGTCTCAGAACTGAAGACCACAACAACAACAACAATACTTCTGGGTAAGATGGAAAAGAGCACAGGCTGTGGATTTATCAAAACATCGATTACCAGTAGAATGGTTGAATATCGTTGGTCGGGGAAACCATTAGTATGGGAAGGGGTATATAGTAGTAGTAAAGTGTGAGCGGAAGCCCAGTATTTTGAATTCAGGAGACGTCGTGAATACGTAAATTATTAGAGTTGAGGTAGTTGAGTCGGAGCATGATGTTAAAGATTTGGGACGAACCTTCTCCGAAGGAAGGAGATATACTGCTCCACGAATAAGTACAGGCGTGAATTTGTGGAATTCATGTAAATCGCGCGCAGCTATGGCTGGAGGGTAGTAGTTAAGGGACTGATCGTCCATCGGATGGCAACCAAGGGCAGTTTTGATATTTAGCAAACGATTCTGTGAGGCAGGTTTACGAATCCACTCTTAGGCGAGAAAGCACGACAATGTGGCACTGTACACAAGTGTGAAATACACTACTGGCCATTAAAATTGCTACACCACGAAGATGACGTCCTACAGACGCGAAATTTAACCGACAGGAAGAAGATGCTGTAATATGCAAATGATTAGCTTTTCAGAGCATTCACACATGGTTGGCCCCGGTGGCGACACCTACAACGTGCTGACATGAGGGAAGTTTCCAATCGATTTCTCATACACAAACAGCAGTTGACCGGCGTTGCCTGGTGAAACGTTGTTGTGATACCTCGTGTAGAAATGCGTACCATCACGTTTCCGACTTTGATAAAGGTCGGATTGTAGCCTGTCGCGATTGCGGTTTATAGCATCGCGACATTCCTGCTCGCGTTGGTCGAGATCCAATGACTGTTAGTAGAACATGGAATCGGTGGGTTCAGGAGGGTAATACGGAACGCCGTGCTGGATCCCAACGGCCTTGTATCACTAGCAGTCGAGATGACAGACATCTTATCCTCATGGCTGTAACGGATCGTGCAGCCACGTCTCGATCTCTGAGTCAACCGATGGGGACGCTTGCAAGACAACAACCATCTGCACGAACAGTTCGACGACGTTTTGCAGCAGCATGGACTATCAGCTCGGAGACCATGGCTGCGGTTACCCTTGACGCTGCATCACAGACAGGAGCACCTGCGATGGTGTACTCAACGACGAACCTGGGTGCACGAATGGCATAACTTTTTTTATCGGATGAATCCAGGTTCTGTTTACAGCATCAAGATGGTCGCATCCGTGTTGGCGACATCGCGGTGAACGCACATTGGAAGCGTGTATTCGTCATCGCCATACTGGCGTATCACCCGGCGTCATGGTATGGGATGCCATTGGTTACACGTGTCGGTCACCTCTTGTTCGCATTGACGGCAGTTTGAACAGTGGACGTTATTTCAGATGTGTTTCGACCCGTGGCTCTACCCTTCATTCGATCCCTGCGAAACTCTACATTTCAGCAGAATAATGCACGACCGCATGTTGCAGGTCCTGTACTGGCCTTTCTGGATACAGAAAATGTTCGACCGCTGCCCTGGCCAGCACATTCTCCAGATCTCTCTTTTTTTTTGTCATCAGTCTACTGACTGGTTTGATGCGGCCCGCCACGAATTCCTTTCCTGAGCTAACCTCTTCATCTCAGAGTAGCACTTGCAACCTACGTCCTCAATTATTTGCTTGACGTATTCAGATCTCTGTCTTCCTCTACAGTTTTTGCCCTCTACAGCTCCCTCTAGTACCATGGAAGCCAATCCCTCATGTCTTAGCAGATGTCCTATCATCCTGTCCCTTCTCCTTATAAGTGTTTTCCACATATTCCTTTCCTCTCCGATTCTGCGTAGAACCTCCTCATTCCTTGCCTTATCAGTCCACCTAATTTTCAACATTCGTCTATAGCACCACATCTCAAATGCTTCGATTCTCTTCTGTTCCGGTTTTCCCACAGTCCATGTCTCACTACCATACAATGCTGTACTCCAGAAGTACATCCTCAGAAATTTCTTCCTCAAATTAAGGCCGGTATTTGATATTAGTAGACTTCTCTTGGCCAGAAATGCCTTTTTTGCCATAGCGAGTCTGCTTTTGATGTCCTCCTTGCTCCGTCCGTCATTGGTTATTTTACTGCCTTGGTAGCAGAATTCCTTAACTTCATTGACTTCGTTGTTCTCATTTCTACTACTTCTCATTTCTACTACTTCTCATTACCTTCGTCTTTCTCCGATTTACTCTCAAACCATACTGTGTACTCATTAGACTGTTCATTCCGTTCAGCAGATCACTTAATTCTTTTTCACTTTCACTCAGGATAGCAATGTCATCAGCGAATCGTATCACTGATATCCTTTCACCTTGTATTTTAATTCCACTCCTGAACCTTTCTTTTATTTCCATCATTGCTTCCTCGATGTACAGATTGAAGAGTAGGGGCGAAAGGCTACAGCCTTGTCTTACACCCTTCTTAATACGATCACTTCGTTCTTGATCGTCCACTTTTATTATTCCCTCTTGGTTGTTGTACATATTGTATATGACCCGTCTCTCCCTATAGCTTACCCCTACTTTTTTCAGAATCTCGAACAGCTTGCACCATATTATATTGTCGAACGCTTTTTCCAGGTCAACAAATCCTATGAAAGTGTCTTGATTTTTCTTCAGCCTTGCTTCCATTATTAGCCGTAACGTCAGAATTGCCTCTCTCGTCCCTTTACTTTTCCTAAAGCCAAACTGATCGTCACCTAGCGCATTCTCAATTTTCTTTTCCATTCTTCTGTATATTATTCTTGTAAGCAGCTTCGATGCATGAGCTGTTAAGCTGATTGTGCGATAATTCTCGCACTTGTCCGCTCTTGCCGTCTTCGGAATTGTGTGGATGATGCTTTTCCGAAAGTCAGATGGTATATCGCCAGACTCATATATTCTACACACCAACGTGAATAGTCGTTTTGTTGCCACTTCCGCCAACGATTTTAGAACTTCTGATGGAATGTTATCTATCCCTTCTGCCTTATTTGACCGTAACTCCTCCAAAGCTCTTTTAAATTCCGATTCTAATACTGGATCCTCTATCTTTTCTAAATCGACTCCTGTTTCTTCTTCAATCACATCAGACAAATCTTCACCCTCATAGAGGCTTTCAATGTATTCTTTCCACCTATCTGCTCTCCCCTCTGCATTTAACAGTGAAATTCCCGTTGCACTCTTAATGTTACCACCGTTCCTTTTAATGTCACCGCCGGCCGCGGTGGTCTCGCGGTTCTAGGCGCGCAGTCCGGAACCGTGCGACTGCAACGGTCGCAGGTTCGAATCCTGCCTCGGGCATGGCTGTGTTAGGTTTAAGTAGTTCTAAGTTCTAAGGGACTGATAACCACAGCAGTTGAGTCCCATAGTGCTCAGAGCCATTTGAACCATTTTTAATGTCACCAAAGGTTGTTTTGACTTTCCTGTATGCTGAGTCTGTCCTTCCGACAATCACACCTTTTCGATGTCTTCACATTTTTCCTGCAGCCATTTCGTCTTAGCTTCCCTGCACTTCCTATCTATTTCATTCCTCAGCGACTTGTATTTATGTATTCCTGATTTTCCCGGAACATGTTTGTACTTCCTCCTTTCATCAATCAACTGAAGTATTTCTTCTGTTACCCATGGTTTCGTTGCAGCTACCTTCTTTGTACCTATGTTTTCCTTCCCAATTTCTATGATGGCCCTTTTAGAGATGTCCATTCCTCTCCAACTGTACTGCCTACTGCGCTATTCCTTATTGCTGTATCTATAGCGTTAGAGAACTTCAAACGTATCTCGTCATTCCTTAGTACTTCCGTATCCCACTTCTTTGCGTATTGATTCTTCCTGACTAATGTCTTGAACTTCAGCCTACTCGTCATCACTACTATATTGTGATCTGAGTCTATATCTGCTCCTGGGTACGCCTTAAAATCCAGTATCTGATTTCGGAATCTCTGTCTGACCATGATGTAATCTAATTGAAATCTTCCCGTATCTCCCGGCCTTTTCCAAGTATACTTCCTCCTCTTGTGATTCTTGAACAGGGTATTCGCTATTACTAGCTGAAACTTGTTACAGAACTCAATTAGTCTTTCTCCTCTTTCATTCCTTGTCCCAAGCCCATATTCTCCTGTAACCTTTTCTTCTACTCCTTCCCCTACAACTGCATTCCAGTCGCCCATGATTATTAGATTTTCGTCCCCCTTTACATACTGCATTACCCTTTCAATATCCTCATACACTTTCTCTATCTGTTCATCTTCCGCTTGCGACGTCGGCATGTATACCTGAACTATCGTTGTCGGTGTTGGTCTGCTGTCGATTCTGATTAGAACAACCCGGTCACTGAACTGTTCACAGTAACACACCCTCTGCCCTACCTTCCTATTCATAACGAATCCTACACCTGTTATACCATTTTCTGCTCCTGTTGATATTACCCGATACTCATCTGACCAGAAATCCTTGTCTTCCTTCCACTTCACTTCACTGACCCCTACTATATCTAGATTGAGCCTTTGCATTTCCCTTTTCAGATTTTCTAGTTTCCCTACCACGTTCAAGCTTCTGACATTCCACGCCCCGACTCGTAGAACGTATTCCTTTCGTTGATTATGCAATCTTTTTCTCACGGTAACCTCCCCCTTGGCAGTCCCCTCCCGAAGATCCGAATGGGGGATTTTTCCGGTATCTTTTGCCAATGGAGATATCATCATGACACTTCTTCAATTACAGGCCACATGTCCTGTGGATACACGTTACGTTACGTGTTATTGAAAACGTCTGGTCAATGGTAGCCAAGCAACTGGCTCGTCACAATACGCCAGTCACTACTCTTGAAGAACTGTGGTATCGTGTTGAAGCTGCATGGGCAGCTGTACCTGTACACGCGATCCAAGCTCTGTTTGACTCAATGCCCAGGCGTATCAAGGCCGTTATTACGGCCAGAGGTGGTTGTTCTGAGTACTGATTTCTCAGGACTTATGCACCCAAATTGCGTGAAAATGTAATCATATGTCAGTTCTAGTATAATATATTTGTCCAATGAACACCCGTTTATCATCTGCATTTCTTCGTGGTGTAGGAATTTTAATGGCCAGTAGTTTAATCAAGGTAGCACAGGGCACTGACATGCTCTGAAAAACCCGTGTGTTGCAATTACAACAGCGCCCAGTGACCTGTGTGTAGAGGGGCCAAAGCAGGCTGACGTTGTAAATATTAAATAGCGCTCTTATTGTCTCCTCCTCCCCTCCTCCTCACAGAGGAACTACGTCAGAGATGTAGGGAAAAGACGTGTAAATAAACGAGCCCAGAGGCTCTTATTGGGAAGTTGTGTCGCCATTTTGTCCACTTCCAGAAACGGAGAGAATGAAGTTGAAGGGAAACTACAACGAACTTCTGGTGATGGATGTCAGCGGCCAGTCGACCCGCTGAAACAACCACCAACCTCCGCTGCACAGCTGTGGTGGGGCGGAGCACACCAGCGTGAGGAGCAAGAGAGCTGCTAGCCTCCGCTCTCTGGGTGACACCGTCCGGCGGACTGCAAGCTGCCGTCCTCAGGGGCGGGACCAGGGTGCGAACTCGCGGCCTACCGAGTGCACACCTCTCTAAGGTCACTGACAGAGCTGACTGGGCAGATGGATGGAGCTGCTAAGGCTCACTGCAACGACGACGGTCGGATTTTTCCCTTCGGCTCTCTACGTGGCACCCACGAGTTGTGCTTGAGGGAGCAGTGTGTGTGTGTGTGTGTGTGTGTGTGTGTGTGTGTGTGTGTGTGTGTGTGTTTATACAGGGAAGGCTGTCACGACTAGGGATTTTTTGTTATCTGTTGCAATTTTCTTTGTATCTGGTGGTCGATAAAATGAGTCTATAGGCAGAGATCTGGGGAAAATTCGGGTCTTTGATTAAAAGAATATATGAGTTTATGTGTATAGCCTGAAGCGGCAAGTGAAAGTTTGTACCGAGACCTGTAATCGAATATGGGTCTCTCGCTTACTAGGCAGGCAAGTTAGCCACTAAGTCGCCTTAGCACAGCAGTTTACACAATTGCACGGATTACCGTAGTACGCCTCCCTCGATCCAAATTCTTACTGCCACCCGAGTCTACTTTAAAATCCCCCTTATACACTAAAATAACAGTCGGGCCTCCCCAGCTTCTGGAATAGTTCCTCAGCATCGAACGTAAATGGTGGATCCAGCCTGAAACCCAGGTATATATATGCATAAAATCATATCTCTTTGAGACCAGAAAGCCACTGAAATTGTGTCATATCATTTGTATAAGTACCTGCACCTGGGTTTCAGGCTGGATCTAATATTTACGTTCGATGCTGAGTTGCTATTGCTGAAAATGGAGAGCCTCAGCATTCCTGTTTGAATATAAGGGGGAATTTAAAGTAGACTGCTGTGACAACGAGAATTTGGATCGAAGAAGGAGGCATGTGAGGATAATCTGTACAGTAGTATGAACTGCTGTACCGAGATGGCTCTGTGGCTGATACACCTGCCTAGTTAGCAGAAGACCTGGGTTCGATTTCCAGTGGTGGTACTCTCATTCGCCCCTCCAGCCTTTATACATAAAATCATATCCGTATGCCACCAGCAAAGTCTTTGAAAGTGAGTCATTTCACTTGTCAAAAAAGATAATAATTGCTTAGAATTTTAATTATGTCTTGAATGTAAACATTATTTAACTTGCACCCATAACTGATCATCTCAAATTATTTTATCATTTTTTGTCGTTATATACCAGCTGGCACAAATGGCCACCATTTTAAGAGTATGACTATTTCAGTGATTCCTAATGGTAGAAAACTGTATGAAATAATCAAGACCGATGTTCAGGTGAAACAATTCTTTAGAGAAAAGTTTCAGTAGATGAGGTAGATCCTTTTGCTCTCTTTTGCAAAAAATCGTCAGAGGATACATAATTTGTTATAAAGTTAGACTTTCTCAGTTATCTGAAATTGAACTGTTCTGAGTATAATCATCTTGAGGTTGAAGCTCCTTTTTTTCTGTGTTTGCTTTCATAATACATATGTTTTTGGATGGGGTCCGCCTTTAGCAAAACACAGTTTCGTTTTTTATCCCAAACATGTTTCATTGCAGTTGAAGCATCATCAGTGGGTTTTTATTTTATGACCGTTAAACATAAAGAATGTTCTTTACTGTTTGTACACATGTAAATATTAGTTTTTAAAATCGTAATTACAAATTTTTGAAGAACACTTAAAATTATGTATTCATACCTTCTTACCATATGGTGTGGATTTCCAGAGGACCTGAGCTTCTATAGTGACGCAATATCTCCAGAAAACCACACCATGTGGTAAAAAGGTATAAATACATTACTTGAAGTGTACTTCAAAAATTTGTAATTGCGATTTAAAAACTAATATTTACATTTTTTTTATTTACATGTCAAGTTCCGTAGGACCAAATTGAGGAGCAAATCTCCAAGGTCATGGAACGTGTCAGTACATGAGCTTACAACATAAAAGTAATAACAGGTAAAAATAAATGTTCATGAACCTGAAAGACAATCAGTCCATAAGTATAAGCAAACGCTATCAGCAGTACAATGAGAATCAGCTTAATTTTTCAAGGAACTCCTCGACAGAATAGAAGGAGTGACCCATGAGGAAACTCTTCAGTCTCGATTTGAAAGCGCGTGGATTACTGCTAAGATATTTGAATTCGAGTGGCAGCAGTATACTGCACACCTTTTTGCACAAGAGTTAAGGAAGTCCGATCCAAATGGAGGTTTGATTTCTGCCGAGCATTAACCGAGTGAAAGCTGCTTATTGTTGGAAATAAACTAATAATGGTAACAAGAAACGACAATAAGGAATATATATATTGAGAGGCTAATGTCAAAATACCCAGACTCGTGAACAGAGGTCGACAAGAGGTTCGTGAACTCACACCACTTATTGCCCGAACCGCCCGTTTCTGAACCAAAAATATCCTTCTAGAATGGGAAGAGTTATCCCAAAACATAATACCATACGACATAAGTGAATGAAAATAAGCAAAGTAGACTACTTTCCGTGTCGAAGTGGCACTCACTTTCGTTACCGTTCGAATAGTGAAAATGGCAGTATTAAGTCTTTGAACAAGATCCTGAACATGGGCTTTCCACAACAGCTTACTATCTATCTGAACACCTAGGAATTTGAAATGTTCAGTTTCACTAATCATATGCCCGTTCTGTGAGATTAAAACGTCAGGTTTTGTTGAGTTGTGTGTTAGAAACTGTAAAAACTGAGTCTTACTGTGATTTAATGTTAGTTTATTTTCTACAAGCCATGAACTGAGGTCACGTGCTGCACTACTTGAAACCGAGTCAATGTTGCACACAACATCCTTTACTACCAAGCTAGTGTCATCAGCAAACAGAAATATTTTAGAGTTACCCATAATACTAGAGGGCATATCATTTATATAAATAAGGAACAGGAGTGGCCCCAACACTGATCCCTGGGGCACCCCCCACTTGACAGTACCCCACTCAGATCGCACATCACATCCGTTATCAACATTGTGAATAATGACCTTTTGCTGCCTGTTGCTAAAGTAAGAGGTGAACCAATTGTGAGCTACTCCCCTTATTCCGTAATGATCCAACTTTTGGAGCAATATTGTGAGATCAACACAGTCAAATGCCTTTGTTAAATAAAAAAATACGCCAAGCGTTCGAAACTTTTTGTTTAGCCCATCCAGTACCTCACAGAGAAAAGAGAATATAGCATTTTCAGTTGTCAAACGACTTCTAAAGCCGAACTGTACATTTGACAGTAAATCGTGTGATATAAAATGATCAATTAACCTTACATACACGGCCTTTTCGATAACTTTTGCAAACACGGATGGCATAGAAATAGGTCTAAAATTATCTACATTATCCCTTTCTCCCTTTTTATAAAGCGGCTTTACTACTGAGTACTTTAATCGCTCAGGAAACTGACCATTCCTAAAGGAAGAATTACAAATATGGCTAAATACAGGGCTAACATGTGCAGCAAAGTACTTCAATATTCTATTAGACACTCCATCATAACCATGAGACTCCTTAGTCTTCAGTGATTTAATTATTGACTCAATCTCCCTCTTGTCTGTATCACAGAGGAGTATTTCAGACGTCAATCTCGGAAAGGCATATGCTAAGAAATTTATATGATTTCCTGTAGAAACTAAATTTTTATTTAATTCACCAGCAATGCTCAGAAAATGGTACATATATCTGATTTATCAGTAACAGAAATATTATTAATGCAAACTGACTTTATATCAACCTTGTGCTGCTGACCAGACACTTCCTTCACAATTGACCATATGGCTTTAATTTTATCCTGTGAATTAGCTATTCTATTTGCATACCACATACTTTTTGCCTTGCTAATAACATTTTTAAGTACCTTAAAATACTGTTTGTAATGGGCTACCGTAGCTTGATTGTGACTACTTCTAACATTTTGATATAATTCCCGCTTTGTTCTACATGATATCCTTATTCCACTAGTCAGCCAACCGGGCTGCCCATTACTGCTAGTACCCCGTTTAGAATGTTCTAATGGAAAGCAACTCTCAAAGAGCATGAGAAATGTGTTATGGAAAGCATTGTATTTATCATCTATATTATCGGCACTATAAACATCTTGCCACTCTTGTTCCTTGACAAGTTTTGAAAAACTCTCTATTGCTGTTGGATTAACTTTCCTACGTAGTTTGTATTTAAATACGACGTTTGTTTGAGTACAAAAACCTTTTAATGTCAAAATTTGTGCATCATGGTCTGAAAAGCCATTGACCCTTTTACTAACAGAATGCCCATCTAGTAATGAAGAATGAATAAAAATATTGTCTATGACTATGCTACTGTTCCCCTGCACCCTAGTTGGAAAAAACACAGTTTGCATCAGATCATACGAATTTAGGAGATCTACTAACATCCTTTTTCTTGCACAATCATGTACAAAATTAATATTGAAGTCACCACATATAACTACTTTCTGGTACTTCCTACAAAGTGAATCAAGTACCCTCTCTAGCTTAAGCAAAAATGCTCTGAAGTCGGAGTTAGGGGACCTATAAACAACAGCAATTACAAGTTTAGTTTCACTAAATTCAACTAATGCTGCACAACTTTCAAATATCTGTTCAGTGCAGTGTTGTGATACGTCTGTGTACTCAAATGAAATACTGTTTTTTACGTGTACAAACAGTAAAGAACGTTCTTTATGTTTAAGAGCCATAAAATAAAAGCCCACTGATGACGCTGCAACTGCAGTGAAACATATTTGGGATAAAAAAACAAAACTGTGTTATGCTAAAGGCGGACCCCATCCAAAAACATATGTATTCTGAGTATATTTCTAAAATTCTATGAGATCTTCAAAGGCTAAATATAACAATAATTACATTTCTATAAATAATCAGTGAACCCTTTCCTATTTATTTATTTGTTTTCTCCTTGCGATTTGCACGCAAGACATTTTGACAAATGCCGATTACTGCAAGCAACTGCATTTCGAGGTCAAATTAGTATCACGTTACTACGACGAGAGCAGATTTGTGTGGTGAGTACAGAGACAATTTTTGTTGTACCAAGCGATTCTGATTCATAAAAACATGATCGTTTATGGAAGTAAGTAAGTACCAGGCGATTCACTTCCAAATATTGTGCATTTCAGTGAAGTGTAAGGTGTTCTTTCCTTGTCCAGACAGTAATGCTGGATTGTACGTTGAAGTAACTGAATCATACAGTTTCTATGCTTTGTGGTGAATGAATGTCAATTAAATTTTTATTATTCTTTATATTAACAACACTTACAGCTAGTAAGATAACCACAGTTAGACTAATGCTAGTCAAAGACAATATACTTGTATATTTTTCTTTCTATCTGTGTCTAGGTTTATCTGAAATCGAAGTCTAGGACCTTCTATTTCACTGTAAATATTCCTATAACTGGAGCAGAAGAATATAAAAAAATTTTGGAAAGCACAACAGTCAAATGTTTTGTGAAATGGTTTGTCTAAAGGCAAGAAATAAAACAGATTAGAGAAGCATTTGACGAGCCTTTGAATGGAACTCGAGATCATGTACAGCAAATGAGACTACAGTCTACATAATCCACCGGGGAGTTATACTTTAGTGCTGTTTAACGTTCTAAGATTGTAAGTTAAGCACTGAACTTCACACTGTCAGTCGGCACCTTACTTCCTGTAGGCCTACATGAGTCCGAGCATTATTCGAAGTTGCGTCAAATGCATGTCTAGTCTATTTTATTTCTTAGTTGTAAAAAATAATTTGACCAAACATTTGACCCATTTTTTTAAATTTATTTCATAAGTTTTTATTGCGGTTAAATATCACACCAACGCAACTTTTTAAGTGTAAGATAGCTAGGCCTTGAAAAGATGAACTCTTTGACACTTCATGTTCGTGAAACGCTTTAATTTTGCCCTCATTTCACTAATTAAGTGTTTCTCGGTTACCCCAATTACCTTCAAGCACTTTTTTTGTTAAACCGTACCTCACGCTGATCTACTTGATACTACGTTTGCCCTTATAATAACAGTTACGTGTGGCTCACAATGGCTTGGTGCAAGTCTTTGAGCGCCACTCCCTAATCTACCCCAGTTATCCAGTTGGGAAAAGGGGGCCTACTTTTGAATGTGAAATCAGGACCACCATGTGATTTCTCGCGACTCCTCACTGCGTTGATAGCTGAATGGTAGGGTAAAACGCAGACTGAAAAATCCATAGTCCGACCGAGATTGAGCCCCGCGACTTCTTGGTTTCCATCCACGCGCTTTACCAATAGTCTACCAGACCGGATCTATTTGGCTATGAAAACTTAGCTATGAAAATTCGGACAAAAGTCCACTGTGTAGTTTCTAGAGTGTATTGTTTTCTCTCCGCTCAAACATTTGACGAAAAACACATGCGTCTCAATATTGTTCTGCCTCACGTGAACTTGCTTTCGGACGTTGAACAAATGGCTCCACGCAGTGACGTTCTTAACTATTGCTTTTTAGATACGGTGTGGCATAAGATAGTGCGAATCGCTACATATCCTAGATACGTTTCATAGTGTACTTCAGTTTGCTTTTTCGTAGCCATGCCGATGTGAGCAGTACAAGCAGAAAAACAAGATCAGGTTGTATACGTTCCGGGTCAACCGGGAAATCCGGAAAAATCCGGGAATTTTTTCGTCCGGGAGAAAAAAATCCAGGAACTTTTAAGAATTCAGGGAATTTTTAATTGTTTTAGCTTTCAGTTAATTTTTTTAGTTTTGACTGGTAAGAACTGATCTCTAACAAAGAATTTTACTTTAGCCCCTTACTGCAACATAAACGAAGAAAAAAAAATAAAACGTAAGTTGCAAAGGAAATGCGCCATTTACAGCAACAAAACACAGCGTACACACAAGCGTCTGCAAACAGCAAAATGTGTCGAAGGCTTTAGGGCGAAGACTATGCAATACTTCATAACAATAAACTTCTTCCGATGGGTGTGACGTCACAGCAGTTAATATTAGGTTCGTTTGAGCATTGCCAGCGGGCTTACGCGCATGCGCAGTTGAGTCGCGAATGAGCAATACCTTCTCCCGCTTCTGGCTACTTGAAGTACTGCTATTAGCTGTATCTTAGGTAACTAGACACGAGATGTATCAGCAGTAGCAACGAGTAGCCAGATGCTACGCGGAAACATCCAAGCTTCCAGATTCGCGCATGCGCAGAGTAGTCTGAGTTCTATTGGGATGAGAGGTAGTCTCCACGTGAACCGTGTTTACGTTTAGTGATTTTGCTGCCTCTCAAGAACAAAACGGATTTCCGTGGCTGGAAACCATAAAGTGAATTAAAATATTACATAATTATGAAAGACTAAAATATGTAACTAGTTTCAGTTTTCCGATTTTATTTCCAGGTTTTTGGCAGTCTGGTTTAATTGCCTTGTTGAACAATTAAGTTATTTTTGTCGATTTGTTAAAAAAATTTGGCTTTAATTAAGCTTTTCCGCAGAGGTAGTCAATTTATTTGAAGCACTATTGGCTAGTGTCAACTATTTGCGGTATTTCAAGTGCATGTTGTTATCTTTTGCGATGTATGGCTTTATACAACAGAATTAAACATGAGATAGTACAGTACTGGCACTTCAAGAAAACTTGCATTCCGAAAACCACACTGAAAAGTTTAATATCAGCTTGGGGCCTACTTCTTCGTGAATCTGGACATATGAATGTGCTCTTTAAGTCGAATTATGGATTTTAATATGGTTTACGAAATTCCGATGCTCTTGGAGTATTCTCGATGTCCTGTTTCGTTTATGACGTAATGTAAGATCTCTTAATACCATAAAAGTACGAACATATTGGCTACCTACTTCATCGTGGTTGCGCAGGCACAGTAACGCCGTTTCCTGGCGCTCTCTGACAACTGTGGAAACGAGTTCTAACAGGTCGCGGGAAAATATTGCAGTTGGTTGTTTGAAAAGCATTACTTTCAAAGTACATTTCATTTTACACAATATGAGTTATGTTAAGTGTGCGAACGAGCTATGAATTTCTTAAATCACAGTGCGCTTGATTTTGATTTAAAGCTTTGAGGGCAGGCCACTTAGAATAATTAAGAGCCCAGAAGACCAGACATTTACGTCATTACTTAAAATTGTACCGGCACATTTGTGTGATGTATCGAAGTGTAGCACACGCAAAAAAGACAAATATTATATGTGAAACCTTAGATCTTCTTGTAGCTACACTACGTACATTAATTTTCCTATTTGTGTGTTCGTGCTACTTAACAGTGATGTTACTATAGGCTGACTACATCACGTGTCCTATGCCCTGAATCACTACTTTTACATGCGACACATCTTGCGAAAAACGAAAACTGAATTTCGAAAACCGTTTTTCGCTGTCGTGTTTACATGTGAAGGTCTGAAGCGGATTTGCTAGCCCAGTTAACTACGGCGTCTGGAAGACAGCAGATGTAATTTATGATTTAGTCAGCACAATCGCTATTTCTCTTCAGTTAGACGAGGTGCAAACAGCTTCAGTCTAATTTTTCTTCTTATCCTTCACTATACAAAAAGCCACTCAGTCAGTAATAGCCGAAATTTTTTAAAACAAAACGAAACATGACAGTCCAAGCACATTTCAATACCGGTTGCGTTTACATCCAGCTAAAATCGATTGCGGAACTGGAAAACCGGCAACCAGAAGCGTTTTTCCAGAATCGATTTTGAAGCGTTTACTTGACCACCCAGGAGCGGTATTGGGAGATCGGCTTACGGAATCCGGTTTTGGGAGCCCCATGTAAACGCGATGAATATCTGCTATCATCGGATCGCGATATCACGTGACATGAGCTATGAGTGGCTTACAAAAGGGTATCGCGATCTCCATTTCAGTGCTTCAGAAACTAACGTTCTATATTTGGTGGTTCGACTATATACTTTTGTAATACGAAAATATGCAGCGTATATGTTGGTGAAAATCAAAGATCCTTCCAAAACGCATTTTTTTCTGGGGTTCGTTTCCCAAAGTGGCGGGAGGCTCTACGCCAGTGTACAAAATCTTAACCATTCAAACGATTGATGAGTTTTACGATCCCGAGGGAAAGTATACTGTCGCTTAACAAGGAAAAAACGTATTTTAGCCCGGGAGAAAGTGTATTTTTTAATCGGGAAATCCGGGAAAAACCAGGGAATTTTTTTTCCTTGTCCGTGTATACACTCTGAACATGTAATGGCCATAACAAAACAATACATCTCACATCCAGTGAAAAGCTTTATTCCGTATTTAAAGGCGGAGCTACGAAGTCCGCCATGCTAGGATGTTTACGGAAAATTGTCAGTAAGTTTTCAATTTCATCACGAGCAAATTGGACAACTCGTTCCCTTTCCTTCCTCTTCGTTTTGGAAGTCTCCAGCACGGCAGCAGGAGGTATCGCCTTTACAATTTCGTCGCGCACGAACGTCGTGGGAGCGGCAGCAACAGCGGCAGGCAGTATAACTTCTTTTTCCACGAACGCAGTCGTACTCTCTTTGCGCTTCTGCCTGTACTCATCTATCTGGTCTGCCGTAGGTACTAAATCGATAACTTCACCTTGCATAAATGCAGCAGTACTCTCCTGTCGTCTTCGCTCTGCCTCTGCTTCACGGATTTCCCTCATCGCTTCTTCTTCGCGCTCGTGTTCAGATATACGCTCCATAACCGCGTTGAACAGACTCTCCATCGCATCCGTAACCTTCTTCCACGCCGTTCCTTTAATCTTATCTTTGACGGCATCAAGCAGTCTCTTTCTGTCTATCAAAAAGGCGGAATGTTCTGGAAGAGACTTCAGAGCGAAGGCGACGAACTTCTGAAATTCTTGCAAAATTTCATCCACCTTTTCCTGCCACACTAAGGCCTCAGACCTTCCTTTCATGATCTCCAGCCTCGTCACGGCTATATCCATTTCCTTTTCTTCGATTATCTTTTTGAACTTGGCCACAGCCTCGTCATATCTCTGCCAGATCCTTCGTTTCTCCTCCTGGCAGCTTTTCCTCTCCCGTGCAGTTACGTAACATATGTCAGCCATGTTAGCAGTTTCTAAGTCGTTTCGAAGCTTCTGAAGAGCGTGCACGTGGTGCATATCAATTTCGTGGAATAAGTCTAAGGTAGCCTGCCGTATGTACCTGTAAGAACAAATATCAGTATTACGGTCAGACATAATGAAACATACCAGCATTTTGACAAACAGAAAAAAGAGTTTGGTGGGAGAGACGGGGAAGAGAGAGAGAGACCATCAATAGTTTCGGCTCTACTTAACATTCTTGCTGGGCCACAACTTGTACATGGTATCATTCACAGTACGTAAACTAATGCAAGCATCAGTTTAAATTAATGTACCAATGATTGGTGACAATACGTTACACAAGCCTTGCGGATCCCTTTTTATCAGCGCAAATATCGGGGAGGCTAATACTTAGTTACCTGCAGAAAGCTGTTACTACACTGTGTACTTTACACCACACACGAAAAAAAAACACCACCATAGGAAGTGAAAAAATCATTTGTATGCAGAACCTACAATACTGCAGCACGGACGTCCATTTTCAGCGTAAGCAGACTTGTGAACACGTCTTTGTGAAAAACAACCCTAATAGCAAATTAATCAATTTTCCCAGACACAACCTTTCAACAAGATTCCATTACACCATTCGATGTGCCCCAGATGGAAATAAATTTGTGAAATGTATGTTAAAAGGAAAGATTGTACAGTATCATGAGCGAAACAAAATAGTGGCAATATTCGAGGACCAATGTTTTTCCACCAAATCATAACTTGAAATAAATATGTGAACAATATATGTTCAACTTTTTTTACTGACAAAAAGAGTTATGGTTACTTGATGCATATTCTAATGGAATACTGTATATTCTAATAGGATAATAATCTTAAAAGTTTTACTTTCTAATCCGTCACATAACTTATAACAGCTATCCAGAGATTATGGAGATCCAGAATGAGTTTATGAATGGTTCACCATACAAGACTACGCAGATAAAATGTGAGAGCCTTCTCTATGGAACAGACTGAAATGCGAATCCATCAACAATCATTTCTACTAAAAAAGGAGGCTACCTGACAATAAGGAATGGGATTTGATTACTGCACCGAATTAAGATTCACAAAGATTCCTAATGCATAGAAAGGATGAATGGTGCTATATGTTTTAATAATGTCAAGCAGTTCTGGCAAAGGGGAACGTATGAGGACAGAAATAAACTGAGGTGACAATTAGCTCCGAAACGACTTGTTTTCAGGACTATGTATACTGAGGCTACAAAAGTCATGGGTTACCGCCTAATATCGTGTCTAACCTCCTTTTGCCCGCCGTAGTTCAGCAACTCGAAGTGGCATGAACTCAAGAAGTCGTTGGAAGTCCCCTGCAGGAATACTGCGCCATGCTGCCTCTATTGCCGTTCATAATTGCGAAAGTGTTGCCTGTGCAAAATTTTGCGCACGATCTTACCTCTCGTTTATGTCCATAAATATTCGATGAGATCATGTCGGGCGATCTGGGCGGCAAACCATTCGCTCGAACCACCCAGAATGTTCTTCAAACCAATCACGAACAATTGGGGCCTGGGGACATAGCGCATTGCCATCCATAAAAATTCCATCGTTTTTTGGGAACATTACTTCCACGTATGGCTGCAAATGGTCTCCAAGTAGCCGAACATCCGGAGGAGCTAGTCCGTACCATGTAAACACAGCCCACACCATAATGGGGCCACCACTAGCTTGCACAGTACTAGTCGACAACTGGGGTCCATCTTTCGTGGCGCATGTGCCACACTCAAACCCTGCCACCAACTCTTACTAACTGAAATCGGGACTCATCTGACCAGGCAATGGTCTTCCAGATTTCTAGCGACCAACCGATATGATCACGAGCCCAGGAGATGCGCTGCAGGCGACCTCGCGCTGTTATCAAGCCGGTCGTTGTGGCCAAGCGGTTCTAGGCGCTTCAGTCCGGAACCACGTTGCTGCTACGGTCGCCAATTCGAATCCTGCCTCGGGCATCGATGTGTGTGATGTCCTTAGGTTAGTTAGGTTTAAGTAGTTCTAAGTCTAGGGGACTGATGACCTCAGATGTTAAGTCCCATAGAGCCATTTGAGCTGTTATCAAGTACGCTCGCGCCGGTCATCTGCAGCTACAGACAATTAACGGCAAATGTCACCCACTGTCTTAACGGATACGTTCGTCGTACGTCCCACGTTGATTCCTGCGGTTATTTCACGAAGTGTGCTTGCCTGTTAACACTGACAGCTATACACGCTCGCTGCTCCTCTCGATCGTTTAGTGAAGGCCGTCGGCCACTGCGTTGTCCGTGGTGAGAAGTAATGTCTGAAATGTGGTATTGTCGGCAACTCTTGACACTGTGGGCCGCGGAATATTGCATTCCCTAACGATTTCCAAAATGGAATGTGTCATCCGTCTAGCTCCAACTACCAATCCGTTTTCAGAGTCTGTTAATTCCCGTCATGCGGCAATAATGACGTCGGCAACATTTCCACATAAATCATCTGAGTACAAATGACAGTTCCGCCAATGCAATGCTCTTTTATACCTTGTGTACGCGATACTACCGCCATATATATCTCTGCTTATTGCTATCCCATGACTTTTGTCACGTCAGCGGATGAGGGTGCCTGACAATGAACTATTCAAAAGGATACCCATAAAATTTCGTAACGACTGAGTGTTTCACCTACGATGCATACGTTGTGGTTGCCTTTTTTTTCGCAGGAACCAATGCCCTAAAGCAGGCTCTAATAACCGCATACGTTCCGAGCCATTGGTCGGATATTGTGGCAAATTGCTTATCGGTTTTAGCCGAGAATAAATCAGGCTTATAAGGAGTGGTCTTGGAAAGAAATCCCAGCAATTCAGCATGTTCTCAAATTGACACTTTTAAATGTAACGTTAGTGCATCGGCTGATCAATTCAAGTACTGCTGCTCGATGTCAGTAGTGCAGCGAGCTATTGCAGTCAGCATTTGATCCTGAAGTATTTTTCTGTGATGAAGTAAGTCTTCATTTGTCGGGGAAACTGAATTCGTAGAACAATCGACATTGGAGTTCTGAAGATCCTCATCGGTTATTCTGCACTGTGTGAAAGTAGGAGTGTCCAACACGAATAACTCGACCAATTTTTTTCCACCAAACTATACCTGGTAATAGATATGTGAACAACATACAGCAATCTTTTTTTCCGTTAATTAACAGCTTTACGCAAGAGAATGCAACGTCTCGGTGTCTGGATGTTATCTCATGATGCACAACAGGGAAGCCTCTCCGACTTGCAGCATGACTTTAATGATTGGAGAAGATTGCGGTTTTTATGTATCTGAATGATTTTTTGGAGGCGTGGCTGTTATCTGCACTCTATCATAGCCTAAACTGAGAGTTGGTTGTAAAGATAGGCCTTTTACTTGAAGCGCAGGGGTAGTGTGTGCCTAATAGGTTTCCAGACTTCTTCTTCATGTACGTAGAGAAGGATGTTTCGCCGAGCTGATCCCTAACACGAGTGTTTGGCGTGTATCGGCTGGCTTCTACTTTGCAACGAATGCACACTACTGGCCATTAAAATTGCTACACCACGACGAAATGCAGATGACAAACGGGTATTCATTGGACAAATATATTATACTAGAACTGACATGTGATTACCTTTTCACGCAATTTGGGTGCATAGATCCTGAGAAATCAGTACCCAGAACAACCACCTCTGGCCGTAATAACGGCCTTCATACGCCTGGGCATTGAGTCAAACAGAGCTTGGATGGCGTATACAGGTACAGCTGCCCATGCAGCTTCAACACGATACCACAGTTCATCAAGAGTAGTGATTGGCGTATTGTGACGGGCCAGTTGCTCGGTCACCATTGATCTGACGTTTTCAATTGGTGAGAGATCTGGAGAATGTGCTGGCCAGGGCAGCAGTCGAACATTTTCTGTATCCAGAAAGGCCCGTTTAGGACCTGCAACATATGGTCGTGCATTATCCTGCTGAAATGTAGGGTTTCGCAGAGATCGAATGAAGGGTAGAGCCACGGGTCGTAACAGATCTGAAATGTAACGTCCACTGCTCAAAGTGCCGTTAGTGTGAACAAGAGGTGACCGAGACGTGTAACCAGTGGCACCCCATAGCATCACGCTGGGTGATACGCCCGTCTGGCGATGACGAATACACGCTTCCAATGTGCGTTCACCGCGATGTCGCCAAACACGGATGCGACCATCATGGTGCTGTAAACAGAACCGGGATTCATCCGAAAAAATGACGTTTTGTCATTCGTGCACCCAGGTTCGTCGTTGAGTACACCATTGCAGGCGCTCCTGTCTGTGATGCAGCGTCAAGGGTAACCGCAGCCATGGTCTTCGAGCTGATAGTCCATGCTGCTGCAAAACGTCGTCGAACTGTTCGTGCAGATGGTTGTTGTCTTGCAAACGTCCCCATCTGTTGACTCAGGGATCGAGACGTGGCTGCACGATCCGTTACAGCCATGCGGATAAGATGCCTGTCATCTCGACTACTACTGGTACGAGGCCGTTGGGATCCAGCACGGCGTTCCGTATTACCCTCCTGAACCCAGCGAATCCATGTTCTGCTGAGAGTCATTGGATCTCGGCCAACACGAGCAGCAATGTCGCGATACGATAAACTGCAATCGCGATAGGCTACAATCCGACCTTTATCAAAGTCGAACGTGGTGGTACGTATTTCTCCTCCTTACACGAGGCATCACAACAACGTTTCATCAGGCAACGCCGGTCAACTGCTGTTTGTGTATGAGAAATCGGTTGGAAACTTTCCTCATGTCAGCACGTTGTAGGTGTCGCCACCGGCGCCAACATTGTGTTAATGCTCTGAAAAGCTAATCATTTGCATATCACAGCATCTTCTTCTTGTCGGTTAAATTTCGCGTCTGTAGGACGTCATCTTCGTGGTGTAGCAAATTTAATGGGCAGCAGTAAATTTAATTTTGTGTTGATTGCAGTTTGCTCAGATATGTGCTCGACTCTACAGATCATACCTCTGGTCCTCACAGAATCGTCGGCAAGTGATGATGGATAGGATCGCTGTCTTAAGAATAAATTTATGGATACCAGTCAATGAATACTGGCTCCTGTTTTGACTAGACCAGAGGTGGGAGTCTTCCTAGACGTCGGTCAGGAGGCCTGAAGATGGCGTAATGTAGTGCTGAAACTGGTTGCTCAAATAAAACACAACTGGAAATTTAGGCGGCTGGAGGTGTTTTAATTCGACATTTTATACTGAACACCCGAGGTCCCGCAACTATCCGTATAAAGATGGACTTACAGAGAGTAGACCTATGGGTTGGTGGATGGTCTGTCCTCTGGACGGAAGCCAAACAAAGCAAGGTTACACACCATCGATCTGTCTCTGACAGTGCTACGAGTGTTTTGATGACGGGATGATTCACAAATCCGACATGCTGTTCTGTGAGTTCACTTAGCCAGATAAATGAAGCCATGCTTCATCTGGATCAAACTCTCTATCATTCACAGACTGCAACAGGCACTTGCATCCTTTCAGATCATTAGTTCCACATTTATTGTCGGCTATTGCAGAGTCTTACGTTTAACTCCCGTGGCATTAGACTTTCTGCGAACTAAGGTGTTGCAGGAAAAGAACTGACAAGTCAATTTTGAAAACTAATTCTAAATTTGATTTTAGTTTAAATTAACTGGGATGGAATCCGGAAAATTCAAGTTTAATCAATCATGCGGAGTAGCCCCACAGACCAACAGTTCGTCATTAATTATTATGTAGACTGTACACAGAAGGTATGAGATTTTGTACTGGAATGACTATTGACAGTTCGTAGAGCAGTTTATTTTTCTTCTTTCATTCGCAGGAGGAGCCTTCGCTCATTTTAATACAAAACTGATTAGTTGTTGAGCACTCTGGTTACAATCTATTTAAACCCGCAATTTTCTGTTAAATGGACCCATGTGGTTCTTATCAATTACTTAAGCTTCTTAAGCATTTCTCTATCTCATGTCATCCACCACACCCCTGGTCCTATTGACAAAATATGCCTAGAGAGCCTTTGTAGACAGAGTGGACGATTGTCCAACGGTCGCCATGGGCAGTGGTGTACCAAACTTAAGAATGAAAGTACCTTTCACGTGCCCGATTGAACTTGGAACGTACGCAGATAGACGTGTTACAGTATAATGCTGAAGGAAATTGAAAAAAAAAAAAAAACACAATGAGACGAACAAAGACAGTAACTGAACAGTCACCGCAACTGGACCATCAAAACTATCATGTTCGACAGTGCTGGGCGTATATTCATATGGTGAGAGGTGGGAACGCGTAATTGACCCGGGAACATTGTCGAACATTACAGTTCTGGTGTTCAAAGTGATATGGTGTGGAGAGGCATATTGTTGGAGTGGCATACTGACCTCCAAATCTTTGAACACGGTACGCTCACCTCTCAATGTTGTTGTGGTACTGTACTCCCTCGTCATGTGGGTCTGTTCAGAGCACTTCGTTCTTATGGATGACAATGCGCGACCGCATCGAACTGCGTAGGTGGCGACGCTCTTGGTACGAGAGGATATTCGGGGAATGGACTGGCCTGCCCGTTCCTCGACCTAAATCCGATCGACCACGTTTGGGATGCATTTGGGAGAAGTGCTGCAGCATGTCCACGTGCACCAACGACCATAAAACAGTTTCCAACAGCGCTGGTGGGGGAATGGAATGCCCCACCACAATAAGACATTACCAGCCTTGTGGCCAGCAATGTCGAATGACGTAGAACATACACTGCCAGCCGTAATGATCACAAAACCTATTAAGAATCATATTCTGCCTTTTGTAATATCCAGGGGATGTACCTTCAGCGTAATTACTACCTCTGAATTAAAACGTTATTTCTGTTCGTCTCATTATGTATTTCGGTCAGTTACTTTCTGTGCTATACTGTAGCAGTTCCCTCTACGTATGATCCAAGTTTCATCTGTGTTATTTGGCAGTGACATATCACGGTAAAGTTACTTTCATCTTTAAGTTTTGCACATAAGCTTATTTAAGAGACTGAGTGCAATACTTAATTGCTGTGTACGCCTTTAGATACGGTACGCAGGCGAACTCATAAATGCACCACACACCAGGCAGTCTCCAGCATGGCGCCACATGGCGTCAGTCATCACACAGGTGGCACCCATATCAGGAACCTTATTATGCTTATAAATAGTCCCATCCACCAGCCTACCGTTATATTCGAAGCCATAGTAGGCGCTTCCTTCATAAGTCAAATACCCTGAAGCGCCAAAGAAATTGGTATAGGCATGCGTATTCAAATACAGAGATATGTAAACAGGCAGAATGCGGCGCTGAGGTCGGCAACGCCTATAAAGACAACACTTTCGGGGGCAGTTGCTAGATCGGTTACTGCTGCTGCATGGCTGGCTAGCAAGATTTAAGTGAGTTTGAACGTGGAGTTATAGTCGGAGTACGAGCAATGGGACACAGCATCTCCGAGATAGCGATGAAGTGGAGGATTTTCCCATACGACCATTTCACGAGTGTACCGTGAACGTCAGGAACCCGGCAGAACATCAAATCTCCGACATCGCTGCGGCTGGAAAAAGATCCTGCAAGAACGGGACCAACGACGACTGAAGAGAATCGTCCAGCGTGACAGAAGTGCAACCCTTCCGCAAATTGCTGCAGATTTCAGTGCTGGGCCATCAATAAGTGTCAGCGTGCGAACCATTCAACGAAATACCATCGATATGGGCTTTCGGAGCCGAAGGCCCACTCGTGTACCCTTGATGACTGCACGACACAAAGCTTTACGTCTCGCCTGGGCCCGTCAGCATCGACACTGGACTGATGATGGCTGGAAATAAGTTGCCCGGTAGGACGAGTCTCGTTTCCAATTGTATCGAGCAGACGGACATGTACGGGTATGAAGACAACCTCATGAATCCATGGGTCCTACGTGTCAGCAGGGGACTGTTCAAGCTGGTGGAGGCTCGGTAATGTTCTGAGGCGTGTACATTTGGAGAGATATGGAACTCCTGATGTGTCTAGATACGTTCTCTCACAGGTGACACGAACGTAAGTATCCTATCTGATCACCTGCATCCATTCATGTCCATTCTGCATTTCGACGGACTTGGGCAATTGCAGGAGGACAATGCGACACCCCACAAGTCCAGACTTGCTACAGAGTGGCTCCAGGAATACTCTTCTAGTTTAAACATTTACACTACCAAACTCCCCAGACATGAATATTATTGAGCATATCTGGCATGCCTTGCAGCGTGCTGTTCAGAAGAATCTCCACCCCCTCGTTCTCTCACGGAGTTATGGACAACCCTGCAGGATTCATGGTGTCATTTCCCTCCAGCACTACTTCAGGCAGTAGTTGAGTTCATGCCACGTCGTGTTGCGGTACTGCTGTGTGCTCGCGGGGTCCCTCACGATATTAGGCAGGTGTACGAGTTTATTTAGCTCTCGATCACAGATAAACATTCTTACACTGACCGCAGATTTTTGCGGCCGTGCCCTTTCATTTAGCAATTGCAGTCTCATCTCCAGTTGTCGCAGTCTCATTTGCATTTATCAACAAGTATCGTCATATTGAATAAAATAATTTTGGGTACTGGGCCGCGCCATTGCAAACTACTAAAACAGCTGAATTGCCGACTTGCTGCGATCCTCTTCAGGGCGGTTCACTGCTGTTTACTGGCGAATGTCTTTCTTCGTATACTGTTATTATAGGTTATCAAATGACTACCGATGCCACATATCTGAGATGTCACTGGACAATCTTGCTGTTGCCGCAATCACTACCAAGTGTCGCAGTCTACACCTACTGACAACCTTAACTTAGATATTGTCACCGACAGAAGTCCAGACTGAACACTTGGTAGATTAGTTAGTCAGCGTTCAGTGAGTTAGGTTATATTAGTGCTCAGAACTTTTGCTTCAGGGTCTCACCCTCTCATCAAACTACAGCTAAGCATTTATGGTGTATAGAGAGTGTTTCCGTAACAGCGTGGAAAAATTGAAAAGAACATAAGAGCAAGCTCCACTGAACAATTTGAGGTAGGGAACCCAGAGTCGGAGAAGCCAGATTAAGGAGATAACAGGAATAAAATCACACCACTGTGTATTTTTTTATTTACATTAGTTACAGTTAATTACAAATATCATCAGTTTCACAATGAACGTACGTTACAAAATGTGCTGAAACTACAAGCATGACATCGGCGAACAAGATTCTGACGCACCGTGACAAATATCCCTGGTGGGTTTCGAATCACATCATAGGCAACTTTAATTCTGGCAATTAATTCCACCTCCGTATCCACTGAGGCCTCATACACAAGTGAAATGACTTTAGATATCCCCATAGGAAATCAATGTGATTCAGGTCAGGTGATCTCGCAGGCCATGGAATACAACCTCCTCCCTTGCAATACAGCGACCAGGAAATATAGCACCGAGATGGTTGCGGACATCTACACTGCAGTGAGGCGGTACAGCCTCATGTTGTATCCACATCCTCTCACGAACAGCCAATGGTACTTTCTCGAACAACTCAGATAGAACTCTCTGAACGAACCTCAAGTATAGGTTGCCATTCCGACGGCGTCATGACTTCCCAGTAATCAAGGTCATCTTCCTTGTTTCCTTGGAGGAAATAAACAATGTACAAGTTAATAAAAAGAACAATGGTAAACGGATAAGCATGTTAGTTGTAAATAAGCTGCAAAGAGTAATGTTAGACAAAGCGGTAAACAAGTTTACTTCCACATCTCTTTAAGGTGACTTCTGTGACCCCAGGTTCAGGTTGTTCAGTGGAGCATTCTCTATGTCCTGTTACATTTTTGCACGCTCTTACGGAAACACCCTGTATATTCTAATAAATGATTGTTATTTGTTATTCTTTGTGTTGCCAACATTATTTTGCTTTAGTCAACTAGCGTCCTGCCGTATGATTTTAAGGACGCAAGCGCGCCACTTCAATACAGCAGCTACTTTTCGTGGAAGACGGTTCGCTTTCTGCCAGACTTATTTCGTGACTACAACATAAAAGTAAGGTAGCTTATAATGAGGTAGTGTTGCAAGGTGAAATGCGGCCACTTATCAGCTACTATTTATTGGACAATAGTTTTAAACAAACAGCATTCCTCTACAGTTATGCAATGATGAGACTAAACAGTTAAACTACCTGCGTAGTAGATTGTTGGTTCACTTTTTGAATACAATACAGCAGCGATTCTTCGTATCGTGGATTACGTGATTCCTTGGTAGGTTTCGGAGGAGTAAGGCGTATGATGTCTACGTACAGGTCACGCAATTCTACATGTACATCTACATCTATACTCAGCAAACCACCGTGAGGTGTATGGGAGAGTGTACATCCCACTGTACCAGTTAATACGGTTTCTGTCTGTTCCAATTACGTATCGAGCGTGGGACGAATGTTGTTCGAATGCCTCTGAGCTTGCTGTAATTATTTCAATCTTATCCTCACGATCCCTACGTGAGCGGTACATAGTGCATTATAGAATATGCGTAGATTAAATATTTAAAGCCTGTTCTTGAAACTTTGTTGTTAGACTTTCTCAGGATAGTTTACGTCTATCTTCAAGAGTCTACCATTTCAGTTTCTTCAGTATCTCTGTGACACTCTCCCAACGATTAAACCAACCTGTGACCATCCGTGCTACCCTTCTCTGTATACATTCAATATTCCCTGTTAGTCCTGCCTGATATGGGTCCCTCACACTTGTACAATATTCTAGAACCGGTCGCACGAGTGATTTGTAAACAATCTCTTTTATGGACTGACTGCTCTTCCCCAGTATTCTACCAATAAATCTAAATCTAGCACCTCCTTTACCAACGACTGAAATAATGTGATCGTTCCACTTCATATCCCTACAAAGTGTTACACCCAGGTATTCGTGTGAGTTGGCTGATTCCAACAGTGACTCGTTGATATTATAGTCATGGGTATTGCCTTTTTCCGTTTTTTGAAGTGCAAAATTTTACATTTCTGAATATTTAGAACAAGTTGCCAATCTCTGCACCAAGTTGAAATGTTATCAAGATCTTACTGAATATTTATGCAGCTTCTCTCAGATATTACTTACACACCTCCTGGGCACTCCTGAAGTTACTTCTACATCTGACTATGACTCTCCATCCAAGATAACGTGCTGTATCCTCCCTACCAAAAAGTTCTTAATCGAGTCACAAATTTAACTTGATACCCTGTACGATCGTAATTCCCGTAATTACGGGCCGGTGGTCCGTGGGGGAAAAGCCGTGTGCCCGGTAACGTCCTTGATTAATCAGTCCGGTTCCATCGGGTTCAGATCAGGCAATCTTGTAGGCCAGGAAATCAGCGTGAGTTAACTACCATGCTCCTCAAACCATTGTGCGATTCTGGCCTTGTGGCGCGGACAGTGCTATGTTGACGCTGACAAAACACGACACTGCAGGCGAACCACTCCAAAATCCGCCGACTTTGATAACAAGTTGGCCGCCAGAACACCCCGCTAACTCCGGATTCTCCGTCACACGCCACAAAACAGACAGGTGGCGCTACGTACAAAGACAGAGATTGCCACTAATGATCACACCCACAACGGAACAAATTGCATATTTCTATGCTTTTTTCAAAGTTGGCAGGCACAGAAATTCGGGCTCACTCACATCGATCACATCTTTTCCAGATATACACTACTGGCCCTTAAAATTGCTACACCCAGAAGAAATACAGATGATAAACGGGTATTCATTGGACAAATATATTATACTAGAACTGACATGTGATTACATTTTCACGCAATTTGGGTGCATAGACCCTGAGAAATCAGTACCCAGAACAACCACCTCTGGCCGTAATAACGGCCTTGATACGCCTGGGCATCGAGTCAAACAGAGCTTGGATGGCGTGTACAGCTTCAACACGATACCACAGTTCATCAAGAGTAGTGACTGGCGTATTGTGACGAGCCCGTTGCTCGGCCACCATTGATCTGACGTTTTCAATTGGTGAGAGATCTGGAGAACGTTCTGGCCAGGGCAGCAGTCGAACATTTTCTATATCCAGAAAGGCCCGTACAGGACCTGCAACATGCAGTCATGCATTATCCTGCTGAAATGTAGGGTTTCGCAGGGATAGAATGAAGGGTAGAGTCACGGGTCGTAACACATCTGAAATGTAACGTCCACTGTTGGAAGTGCCGTTAGTGCGAAGAAGACGTGACCGAGACGTGTAACCATCACGCCGGATGATACGCCAGTATGGCGATGACGAATACACGCTTCCAATGTGCGTTCACCGCGATGTCGCCACACACGGATGCGACCATCATGATGCTGTAAACAGAACCTGTATTCATCCGAAAATATGACGTTTTGCCATTCGTGCACCCAGGTTCGTCGTTGAGTACACCATTGCAGGCGCTCCTGTCTGTGATGCAGCGTCAAGGGTAACCGCAGCCATGGTCTCCGAGCTGATAGTCCATGCTGCTGCAAACGTCGTCGAACTGTTCGTGCAGATAGTTGTTGTCTTGCAAACGTCCCCATCTGTTGACTCAGGGATCGAGACGTGGCTGCACGATCCGTTACAGCCATGCGGATAAGATGCCTGTCATCTCGACTGCTAGTGGCCGTTGGGATCCAGCACGGCGTTGCGTATTACCCTCCTGAACCCACCGATTCCATATTGTGCTATCAGTCATTGAATCTCGACCAACGAGAGCAGCAATGTCGCGATACGATAAACCGCATTCGCGATAGGCTACAATCCGACCTTTATCAAAGTCGGAAACGTTATGGTACGCATTTGTCCTCCTTACACGAGGCATCACAACAACGTTTCGCCAGGCAACGCCGGTCAACTGCTGTTTGTGTATGAGAAATCGGTTGGAAACTTTCCTCATGTCAGCACGTTTTAGGTGTCACCACCGACGTCAACCTTGTGTGAATGCTCTGAAAAGCTAATCATTTGCATATCACAGCATCTTCTTCCTGTTGGTTAAATTTCACGTCTGTAGCAGGTCATCTTCGTGGTGTAGCAATTTTAATGGCCAGTGGTGTAGTATTACCACTGAACTGAACATCCATAATAGATCCTCATTCTTCTGGAAATAACGAGAACCGAACAGAGAAAATAAATTTTGTTTGTTTTATTTGAGCGACAGTACGGCGATTTAAATTTTTCCAGCTGCGATATTCCTCGATGAAATCAGTAGCCACCTAGCCATGAAAATCTCCCAACTCTGCACAACATATTTTCAAAGTATCGTTATGGCTACCAGAACTTACGTTGCAGTGGAGGAATACAAAATGCGTTTCCCTTTACTTAAATTTCGAATCACTAAATTGTAAAACACTTGATTCACTTATATGCTATATGAATATGCCGTAAAATGTAAAATAAGCAACCAATGGAAATGTATAAAGAGTCACAAATTTGACAAGTTTTGTCAGTAAACCCTTGGAAAAACTGAGGAAGTATGTAATGTCGTTTGATAAGACAGCTAGCGTCATTGAAGTAGTTATCCATTAGCTGCACCGTTCTACACAATAAATGAGAAACGATTTTAAAGATCCGTATAGTACTATCACTTCAGTATGACGACTTTTTGGCGATAAAAGTACGATTTTTTTCTGTTACCAAAATAAAATTTCTTCACTACAACACTAACAAGAAATTTGACGGTCGACACTACGAAATATTGCCGGTTAGACATTACAAACGTAGAATCACGAGCCGAAATATTCACTTCAAACAGAAATGAATGTCTTGTATGTTTTCACCAAGTGTCTTTAAGATTTCCTTTTTCCCAAGTAACTATGAGAGACTACTCGAAAAATATTTCTAGAAGTCATTTCTGGTCTTAATTTACAAAAAGCAATCAAAATCAGTAAGACAAAATCTATCCTATAAGAACTACTTTGAAAATGTAATTCGTAAACTATCGTCAAAGACCCGACTTACAGTACAAACGCATGTTGACGATAAACGCATGTTGATGTTAAATTGCATGAAATGGATTGAAAAAATACATCCAATAGCGCATCGGCACGTTAACGTATTTCCACATACAAATAATATAACGCGTAACCGGTATTTAGAGCTTTAAAACAATTTACAACAAGACTTCAGTCACTATACTAGCCAAAAGCAACACAATACAGGTAAAATTACGGCGTCTTGAGCTGTCAGCCAGTCAGCGACGCTATCATCGTTAACCACTTTCTGCCAATGTGGCAGTCTACATTCACTAAAAGAACTGTATGCAATATTCTCAAACTTGAAACCTCGCTCTCTCTCTCTCTCTTCTCTCTCTCTCTCAAGACTAGGTAGACAAGCACCGAGCGAGGCAGCGCTTTAGTTAAGATACTTGACTTGTATTTGTGAAGGCTGGGCTTTAAATCCTCTTTCGGCAGTCTCAACTTAATCAGTCAGTAATTATCATAAATTACTGCAGGTAAATACAACGATAATTCCTTTATCAACACCACAGCCAGATTTCCTTCTCCCCACGGATATGTTTACCCGACCTCCGTTGAGCTCCGATGCTAACTGCTTCATTACCTGAAATTCACCAGATGTAATTCCTATTCACTGGACAATAAGATCCATCGTTATCTACTAGATCCCGAATTCAAGATTACTTTAGTCGATCACCTACAAAAATATTTAAACATTCACAGGAGCAGATCCCCAGAAAATGTTAAACATTATTGCAGGAAACTATTCGAATTTATGTAAAGAGGTCTGCTAGTCGTATTTCCTACCGTATTTTCCTAGAACTGGAATCTTTATTCCTAATGAAGTCCTCTTTTAAAATCGCTAAAGGTGATGTTATTTCATGTATGCAATATAATCCGACAGCTCTCTTTTAATGAACTTGGAAGTTCTATATCCAGAATCCGAAATTCCCATGTGTGATGTTGTACAAGGGCAATAGTGTCAAAGGAAATGTTAACAAATATTTATTTCTGCCAACTACCTGTAGGCACATTCCATCGTGTGTGTGCGTATATATTTGTGTGTGTGTGTGTGTGTGTGTGTGTATGTGTGTGTGTGTGTGTGTGAGAGAGAGAGAGAGAGAGAGAGAGAGAGAGAGAGTGAAAGAGAGAGAGGGGGGGGAGTGGGGGAGAGAGAAAGAGAGAGAGAGAGACTGAGATTCTTGCTACGTAACAGAATCCTATTGTAGGATAAATTGTTTCTTCAAAACCACAAACGACCGGTCTTTTACTCGAATCGTTTCATATTTCGTAGGTCTGAAACAAGCCTTCGTGTTGCCAGAAATAATGTACTGCCGTAATTTTTAAAAAGTGATATTTCTGTTTCCTCTAATGGCGATACAAAAAGATGTCAAATATATAAAGGATACAGCCAGTTGCATAAGTTTAATGTAAAAACTTTTAACCTTGACCAGGTTTTAAAACCACTAAGGATATCTTTTTGAGATGGCAAGTCCCATAAATTACATGACGTTAAATATACACGATGAGCTAAGAAACTCAAGCAAAACAGTAGAAAATACGGAATGAATTCCTCCACGGAAACAGTCAAACTGTTACACGGGAACAGCCTCCTAAAAGAGCAGACATTGGATATTATTTTATATTTTCTGCTGTTTGACATGAGCTTCTTAGCACATTATGTAAGTTACTATTTTAACGTCATGGTGTTTATGCGACTTTCCTTCTGAAAAAGATACCCTTAGTGATATTGAAACTTTATTTACGGTTGCTGCTGTCAGCCATGTTTAAAATTCTGATAATAAGATGTCGTTGTTTAAACCAGAAAACCGATTTTGCTCTTCGGTTATGACTCCCTCTCTCTGTATATAAGTGGTTCCGTTTACACTAAAAGGAAAAGCATCAACAGAAAAATTTTCAAGCTTTACTTTCTCGGGCTGGATATGGAATTTTTTTATTTTTTGCTTTCTCTAATTATATACCCAAAATTTGTACCGTTTGTAACGGTCCCCAGACCGGAGGAAATAAGGGATTTCTCCTATAATACATACTACAGTTACTTTTTAAAAAGATGACTGTCTCCTGTAATTTTTGTACTTTTGCCGTGAAACAAAATACGTTGTAACAAACAATTCTGATGTATTCCATTGATTATCGGGATATGCGTCACAACATCCATATGAAATATCTAAACTAATCATGCCGTCACGCATGAAATTAGTATTATACGCGAGCATTGTGACTGTAGAATTGGCGATAAGCAGCTATTCATCAACAGAATTCCCATGGTCGAGCTACACTGGCCTGCGTAGAAGTATTTCTCCTGTGATGGCGTAGTATGCAGCCAGTCTTGTAAGCAAATAATTTCTTTCTGTAAGAGAGGCAACGTATTTTTTTGGAAGTGTTGTACATGTGCATGTGCTTGACGTACGGCTGATGTCTGCGGACAGAGAAACAGGCTCTTCTTCTTCCACATTTTATGCAATAGCATATTCAAAAGAACCATGTGAATCAGGAACTGGATGAGAGTCGATGAGTTTGTTGAAGACAATACTAAACACAGGATGGTTCAAAAAGTTGTTTATTAGAGAAAAACTATGAAAGATAGAAACACTTTGTGCATATAACTGGATAGACGAAGGTTCAGAGTTTAATGTCAGCACCGACACTATACCATACACTCAACATGAGCTCCATGGTTTCTCGAAAAACATCGAAACGCTAGTCCATTTCATTCCACACACGAATCAACAAGTCTCTGTTCATTGAATCGACAGCTTCAACAACCCGATTTCTCAGCTCTTGAAAAGTAGGTGCCATAGATTGAACAAGCATTCTGTCTTTCATCGCAAGATATGAGGTCTGGTGAACAACATCTTGTTATGTATCCCTTACAATCTAACATTGTGGGATGGGGTTATTAAGATAAGTCGCACCTCAAGGTGAAATGGTGGTGGGGCGCCGTCATGCATAAAAATGAAATCATAAGAATCTTCGTGAAGTTGAGGAAACAAACGATTTTGTAGCGTGTCCAGGTACGACATTCCTGTCACAGTTTCCTCCGCAAAAAAGAAACAACCATAAACTTTGTGAACAGAAACGGCACAAAACACATTAAGTTTCAATTAGTCTCTTTCACGTACGGCAACGACGCCACAATTTTGTGACCCCCAAATTCATACATTATGATGGTTTATTTTACCCGATAGAGAACTAAAATGCGGAATATGGTTCAAATGGCTCTGAGCACTATGGGACTTAATTACTGTGGTCATCAGTCCCCTAGAACTTAGAACTACTTAAACCTAACTAACCTAAGGACAGGACACACATCCATGCCCGAGGCAGGATTCGAACCTGCGACCGGAGCGGTCGCGCGGCTCCAGACTGCAGCGCCCAGAACCGCTCGGCTACTCTGGCCGGCTGCAGAATATGTACCTTGTGTTACGGACGATGGGATGCAATTGCTGCAATAACTGCAACTTGTAAGGCACAACGTCGTTTGAGGAAGTTGAAGTTCCTGGCCTGTCCGTCTTATTAACTCCCGAGGCACTGTGTGAACGCACATCGGATACGGTCGGCATTTTCATCAGACGCGCGTGGCCAACCAATGCTCCCCCACCCCCTTTGTATATATAAGCACCTTCCAAGAATTTTGTATGCGTGATATAAATCAGTTTGTGCAGATGCGGCTTCTTGCTGAATCCACGGCGGAATGCATTTGAACATTTGATTGACTTCGCCCAAATTCCAGCACACAAGATGATGTGGCATAGTCGCCACGTTCCTACAAACAAACAACAGCGCAGCTGTGTCAAAACTTCGAACCTTCCCCTATCCAGTGACATGCGCAATGGGTTTTTTCCTTCTGTAGTTCGTCTGTAATAAACAACTGAAATCTGTGCTCTCTTGTTGAATCACCCTGTAGTCTAGAATCCCACCCCTTGCGGTTAGATAACTGTCTATCGAATTCTCCACAAGCAGAAAACGCGAGTTCTTTAAAAGCCCGTAAACATATACCGTGCTGGCGTATTCAATACATACTACAGCGTGTACATAAAGTCCGGCAACACTTTCAATTATTTATTGTACAGATATGGTACATATGTCATTTTTACGAGAAACCCTGAAAGTAGTTTGGTAATTTGCCGACAGTCAGCGCTAGTTGAAAACATGGCGAGTTCAGGTGCAGAGCGAGCTTTCTGTGTGTTGGAGTTCGACAAAAACACCAAATCTCACTCCGTGTGACTGTTTTCTTTCGGGACACATTAAAGATCTGGTTTATGTACCGCCTGTACCACGTGATGTAGCAGAGCTCTGGGAGCGAATACGGGAAGCGACTGCCACAGTCGACGATGCCATGCTGGGACGGGTATGGCAAGAATTCGATTACCATCACTCATGTTTCACTCATGGTGCGCATATCGAATGCTTGTAAAAAAAACTTTCAGAGTTTCTCTTCAAAATGCAATACGTATGACACCTGTACAATGTTTAGTTCTTGTGCAATAAATAATTGAAAGTGGTCCCGAACTTTATGTACACTCTGTACTTTATACACGTTTATGCACGTACACCAAGATTTTGAAACTGTCGTTTCGTCAACTTAGGGTATCAGAGATTCAAGTGCTTCCAATGCTCAGGCTTATGCATGCATCGGAGGTATTCGTCCCATCTTCAACCACATATATTCTTATGAACTTTTTAATTCTAAATTGTCCATACAGCAGATTATTTTTCCATTTTCCCCGTAACATCGTCAGTTCTGTCGACCAGGCAATATACGCATGGGACTACACGGCTCTAGTCACACAATAAACACAAAATAAAAATAATTAAAATTATGCAGTATGAGAAGGAGCAATACTCACTGTAGGTACGCATGGAAGTCTGCCCGTTGGTTAGCTAAGCGGTTTAGCGTATCCTCCTTGAAACGAGCTTCCAGAGCTTCTATAGTTGAGCTCAGTTTATACTCAAATTGATCTCTCAGCATTTTGTCGAGTTCTTCGCAATCTCTCTGAACTCTCTTATCGCATTCTCTTTGTAATGTTTTAACAACACTGCTGACTGCAATCTGCAGTAAATGAGAAAAATAGCTGTATTAGTCATGCAATTTTAAGCAACTCACATCAATATGTGCAAATTTGAAATATTAATTAGTTCTCTAGCTTTCTACCGAGTTTAATAGTTGATTCCACATAAATTTTCCAAACGAGACTTGCTGCTAACCCGACCCATCATTCAACAGCAGTCATCTGAAGAAGCTAGCAAGTGACGTTCCTGGAAATTCATGAAGGACCAAGCAACCGAAAGAAAATCCGAGGGAATTTTTTAAACAAGTTATTGTGATGATTGGGTGTTCTGTTGGTTCGTGGAAAAAGCTACTACATAAAGTCCAGAAAGGGAGGAAGATGAACCAACTTGAAGTAATGAAAATTAGGAAACTTGATTTTATTTGCTCAAACTTACTTCAAAATGATCAGACACAGTTCTCTCATTCACCACTTTCAACCGCAGTTTTGTTAGTAAACCCTTACAAACTTCTTTGTAAATTACCGCTCCTACTTATGTGCGTCAAACTTTACGTTATTTCTCTTACTGCTATTTCACTTGCCCTATAATTAAACTTTTTATAAAAGCAGGTGTTTGAATTACCAGTTTAGTATCATCATGTATCACATGTAATATTATACTTGTTTGTAATGTTATACTTTTTTATGACAGTATTACCTTTTCAGTCAGGTCCTTGAAACGTACCAAGAAAGTTTACTGTATTTTCCTCATTTTACGTTTCTTCTCTGAACAATTGTTGTAATTTGTCATTTAATTCGTTAACTCAATGTGTCATGTATTTTGTCTAAGCTAAACAGTTTTTACTTCACATTTTTATCGAAATGATTCTTCTCACTTTAGTTTTATATCAAACGTTAATACCAGCTTTTTTGTCACACAATTGAGAGACTCCTTGGACACACTTAAATTAAAATCTTCGATCTCTCAAAATTGATAGCCATACAAATTTTTTCTTGTTCCTGATGATAGTTTAACAGCCGAACACCAGTTAGTTAAATAGTAAATACTGTAGAATATTACACAAGTATCATGTGCTTTTATCCGTAAAGTGTTTATATCAGTGATAAAACTACCCATTGCAAATATCGCAATCATAAACTACTGATATTGCCTGTGAAGAGCCATAAGAACCACCAAGAAGTTAGAGTACGTGACAACATGCTACATCTGCATCACTTTGTGTTACAGCTTGTACAACTAGATTTATTAGTTCAACTGCATGTTCATTACAGGAGCTCAGCGAGTAGTGCTGTGCATAAATTTCTGCAAACTGCTAACTTGAATAACTATCCACTGAGAATGACCCTAACCAATAACACAACAACTATCCACCGAGAATGACACTAACCAATAACACAACATTATACATATTTGGACTGGGTTAATTCTCTTTCTCTCGTGTTTCATATTAAGCCATTTGCATTCCCAGTGTCATATGATAATTCTCGTTTAGCCGACTTTACGTTTTCTTTCCTGAGAACTGTATAAAATCTCATATCGAAACAGCTTAATAACTTGCTATACTCTGTCTAGTCTGACTTACCTGTGGCTAATTTTTATATGCTCCAGTTCCTTAAATAAAAACAGCTGCAGCATTTCCAGGACAAAACTCCTTGTTGATATTTACGCACCCATGCAAATACTTATTCACCCAAAACCACGTTTCTTCATAAACTGTAACAGGTGATCCGCCGATCAGTGTCATACAACGGAACCAATAGTCTGAACATTTTCTGGTCCATAATGGAACTTTTACTTCTGGTACAGCTTTATGTACGAAAAATAACAACTAGTTGCGTTGCGGTTTGTATTACACGTTAAACTGCATTCTGTACTACGGTCCGATTCTCTAATACGTATTGTCTAATAATACATTATTCATCTTCCCCGCAATGTAGATGCTCTCACAAGGCCTCTGCACTATATTTCTCACCTTTTCTTCTTCTTCTTCTTCTTCTATTCCTCACATTCCATGTGCGGCAATTTACTGCCTGTTACGGTTCTCATTTTTTTTATCTGAGCGGCCAAATTAACTTTTCCCCTTTTTTTTTGCTTGCGTACTTTTTGTATGACTGATTGGAAATGTGTTCATACTTCAAGTGGTTCTATGAGAATTCAATCCAAATTCTTTTGTATTCTTCGAGTTTTCTTGCAAGTACCAAAGCTTTTCCAATGAAAATACTGAGGCAAGTTCGAGCGCACCAAGTAATTGCCCTCTTTGTAAAAACTGATTACTAACCAACTGTTCAACCCCCAAGCTTCCAGCAAGGATTTATCGTGACAGTATGCTGCTGTAAGATGGTTGTGTTCACGTCACCTAGCAGTGCCCTTCTAACATTCTGCGTGGTGTCTGTCTGTTCTAAGTCGTGTCTCCCTACCACTTTCGCGCAACGACGCTCTGAGCGTGTTTTTCAGGGAATTGACTAGTTTGAACCTGGGACTTGTTGCTGGTAAGGAGACGCCAGGCCACACATGACATGTAGAGTTCAGAAGAGTTCAGTGAGACTAGCGATGATATAACCAAATACTTAATGATTTCAGCGTCAGCGCCACTGCACTCCCTGTAAAAGAATCTTAATACTAACTAAATTTTGTGGAAGGGGTTCAAGGCTTTCCTATTTTTAGTTAGCTGGTAAAATAACGTCGAAAAAGCAGTTAAGTTTACCATTGGAAATTTTATTCTACGCACAAAACAATGTTTATGAATTGCACTATTGATAAAATGAAATGTTTTTATACAGGATGATAAAAACCAACTGCGTTCAACAAAAATGTGAACGAATATTCCCTGAATGGGTTTCCAAGTTCTACAATGGATCGAAGGATGACCTATGCCATATCACATCTATAATCTAGGTTTAAATTAAGTTTCACAAAAGAGAAAACTATCAAAATGCTCTACATTGACCCTCAGTTATCTTTAATCACCTATCTAGCTTGTCGTAAATTACAGTGGCTGATGTGGCTTCTCAATAATTATATAACAGAAAAATCATCGCGTTTCAGATTTTTACTTCAAGTAACAAATGTGAACATCATGGGATTTAATTGACGATCGACACTAGTATTACGTAAAAAGGGGGTGTAACAGATGAGACTTCTGCAGTTCAGAGTGAAGCTTTATGTGCTGTTATGCGACATCGCGTGCATTCATTACCTTGTCGTTGTTTAGGCAGCGTCAGCGGGCGGCGGGCGGCGCAGCTCCATACCTCGCCGTCTCGGAAGCAACTCTCTCCTAACTTCTCCTTACTACAATTTACCGAAGTTGGTTTAAAAAAAACTATCTGGCTGTGTTTTCATCTGACCAATCAGGGTCTCAATGTTAACCTTAAGCTCTGCCTACAAAAATTGTCTATCCAATGAGAAACGTTATACTTTTCGTGGTGGGGCAATGTTTTTACCGTTTGCAACGTAACAGAGACGCGAAAAAGTCTCACGCTAAAACTTGCAGCTGGTGTGGCCCTTTTAGTGTTATCGCAAGATCTATACTGTTCTTCTGGAGGGCTCTATCTTTTAACATGGGCTGCGGGGTGCTCCTGGCGGTTGGCTGGCGACGTGGGTGTCCGTCCCTTATCGTAGGGCCTTCTAGCTCATCACGGTTCTGCTCTCGGCTTCTGTTCTCGTTTCTCCCTTCGGAACAGCGTCTGTTTCACGGTGGGAAGGTATGACATGAATTTAGGCATTCTTGTGTTAGTCTGTGGTATTCCATTTGCTCACTCGTTAATCGTATTACTTTGGTTAATTTAATGTCACGATTTATTCGGAGCTATGTGACATACTGCTGGATTTGCTTATCATATCAAGGTTTTCATGGAAGGTGTTGGATTTGCCTGACACCTTACAGCCTCCTTCCCAAGGTTGTTGAATATTGCCGTTTGAGACCTCTGTTAACTCCCGTCCTCCTTGGGTTAGCTTCCGGTAGTTTCGTCATTCCTGGCAGACAGAGTATCATATTTACCCTGAACCCCCGAAATAACTTTATGTCCAGGAACAACCTAAAAAAAGTGTCAAGCACATGTGAAATTTCCTGGCAGATTAAAATTGTGTGCTAACTCGAACTCAGGACCATTTTCTTTCACGGTCAAGTACTCTTGGTAGAGCACTTGGCCGCGAAAGGCAAAGATCTCGAGTTCGAGTCTCGGTCCGGCATACAGTTTTCAACTACCAGGAAGTTTCGTATCAACGCACACTCCGCCGCAGAGTGAAAATCTCATTCAAGCACACGTTGTTTAGCTACAAGGGGGACATAATGCGGCATAATTGTGTGTCTTGTAACATTTTTCTTTTCGAACATATGAACAGCAGTACGTCTTTTTTAAGTGGTATCTTTGAAAGTTAACTGCCGTCTTCATTAATTCAACGACTCAATCAATGCTAAATCTCTTTTACAAGTTGTTCATAGGCGGTTTTCTTTCTGGCAAATCCACGAAAGTACGCTTCTGACTATAATTTAAGTGATGACATTAACTGAGCTCCTCAAGCGCAACGGTAAACAGACTCTTAAGTATCAGAAGGAAGTAACTGAAGATGATAATCATTACTTATTTATGTAAAAAAATACGTGCACTAGGGAGAGCACAGTCTACGAACTCTTAGTGTAACGGAGACCTGCACTCGTTGGGCAGTTTGTATAATTTGTAAAATTTCTATACATTGCTTAAATATGTAAACACTAATCACTGAATACAAAACGAACTTTTATATGAACATTGGGTGAGAACTGGTCTGTAGCGAATTCTGGCTGTGCTGCTGCATTTGCCGTCAGTCTCCTGTATGATCCCTAACACGAAACTGCTAAAAGTCACGTAATATAAAAGGACAGTCGAATGAAAACGAGGCAGATGGAGAAAAGTGAATGACTTGTTATTATTTCAAAAGTAATCGCCATCCCTGTTAATACACTTATCCCACTGTGAGATAAGACGGTCAATGCCTTCATAGGAAAATATTTGCGACTGCCAACGGAACCATGAATGCACCCAGGCGTGCACCCCTTCGTCCTAAGCAAGTCGACGGCCACGAATGTCTTTCTCCAGGGCTCCAAAAACATGGAAATCTGATGGGGAGAGAGCGCAACTGTAGGGATTATTGTAAGGGCCTCCCAGTGAAACGTCAGCAACGTAATCGAAACAACAGGCACGCCACCTCCGGGCGACTCATGATCAGTTTCTTTGACTACAAGGGGCCGCTGCTCATTGACTCTCTGGAATACGGCGCCACAGTTAACGCAGAGCGGTATGTGGACATTTTGCAAAAACTGACGCGCGACACCAAGTCCAGACGCTTCGGAATGTCGACGGACGGCGTCATTCTGTTGCAGGATAATGCCCGCCCACATATCACCAAGCTTGTTTCGACAAGGCTGCAGAAGTATCATTGGGAAGTCCTTACACTTTCTCGAAACAGTCCAGATCTCTTACCTCGCGGCGTCCATATTTTCGGAGTACTGGAGAAAAAGATTCGTGACCGTTGACTTGCTTCGGGCGAAGAGGAGAACGTCAGGTTGCGTTCATGTTTACGTAGGCAATCGCAAACATTTTTCCATGAAGGCATTGACACTCTTGTTTCGCAGTGGGATAAATGTATTAATAGTGATAGCAGTTACTTTTAAAACAATAAACAGTTCACTCACTTTATTTCCTTCTACCTCGTTTTCATTTCACTGCCACTTATACTCGCAGCGTTGAGGAATTCGCAAAATATTTGACTTGTCGTACAGATAAACAGAGCATGGGCCCATAGCATAGCCTGTGACAGACTGTAAACTTATATAAACCATATGGTTGAGGGGAAAATAAATGAAGTTGTGGAAAAACAGTTATACTGAAACCGATTTGCTAATAATTTGCTCTATTAGAAAAAGCACACCTTCTACATAGTAAAAAGATGTACAATGAAAATCATTGATCAACATCGAACTTCAGACCAATTACGAAAACTAGGTCACTTTACTGGATACATAAAACAGTGTTGTCAAAGAGTTAGACGGATTTGTTACCTAATGAGAAGGGTGTTTATTACTTTGTATGAGCATGGATTGCAATAGAATGCATGGACAGCTCGGTCCGCTTGAGCACACTGCTCAACCAAGTCCGCAATGAACAAAAGCGCTGAGGAAGGCCATTTGCAAAAGTGGCTGGAACGTCGGATAATTTCACATATTGACAATGCGGTCAACGAACCAGAAGAATTTTATTGACAGTGACAACGCAGCGGAAGCACACGATGAACTAAGTTCCGCTTTCAGTCAGAATGTCGAAAAAAAGTAATAGATTTACTGTGAATAAGCGCGACTTCTAAAACATAAGTTTGTCCCACATGAATGCAGCCTATTATACTTCCAATGCACCAAAAGTGTTTAGAGACCTGACCAATAGATTTGCAGCAACATTACGTGAACACGACACAGTAACCGACGACCGAGTGATAGCGTGGACGCGTGGCCACCTGCCCAGAGAAACGAATCACCACGCCGAAGCTCAATTGCCGTAAAAACGAATCCCCAGGAATTACTTTTCATAATACATATAAATGATCCAGTAGATAATGAAGGAAGTTCCATGAGGCCTTTCGCGGATGATGCTGTTGTACACAGAGAAGCTGCGTCGCTAGGAAGCAGTAGCGAAATGCAGGAAGACCTGCAGAGGACCGAGGCTAGGTGCATGGAGTGGAAAGCAAATGTAACGTACTGCGAATAGATAGACAGAAAGACCCTTTATTGCAGGCGCAGCCAACCTTTTTTACGTACCACCCACATTTCTATCTCCTTTTTGTAGTAAAATTATCTATGCGCCCTTCGGTTTAATGGTAAAAGTGATTTATAAATTATGGAAGTAACTTTATAAAATTTTAAAGCAAAGTTACAGCAAGTTAAAGCATATGATAATAATTACATACCAATTATTTACGTCAAAATTTTATGAAAACCTAATTAACATATTTTTAAAATCTACGTCACCTGTCGTCCACAGTAAAAGGTGGAATACCCACCAATGGGTAGCAGGGACTAGGCTGACTACCACTGCTTTATTGTATAAATACACAATTGCAGAACAATGGAAGCAGTTACTTACAAAAAATATCTAGGAGTGTGCGTACGGTGCGATTTGAAATGGAACGACATCATAAAATTACTCGTGAGTTTGGCGGATGCCGGACAGACTCATTGGAAGAATGCTCAGTAAACGTAGTCCATCAACAAAGGAAATAGCTTACAAAACACTTGTTCGACACATACTTTAATACTGCTCGCCAGTATGCGACGATCCGCACCAGATAGTAAATAAAGAAGATCCAAAGAAGAGTGCGGGTTTTGTTACCGGTTCGTTGAGTTAGCACGAAAGCGTCACAGAAATGATCAACTAACACCAGTGGCAGACGCTGTAAGAGAGGTGTACTTCATCACGGTGCGACTTATTGTCGGAGCTACGAGAGCGAACGTTCCTAGAAGGGGCAACAAATATATTGCTTCCTCCTACGTACATCACCGAAAAGACGTCGAAGATTGTATTAGAGAGATTAGAGGCTTACTGGCAATCGTTCTTCCCGTGAACTATCGCGACTGGAGCAGGAAAGGGTGGGGGAGGGGGGGGGGGTGTTTGTGGTACACAAAGCAGCCTCCGTCACACAACGCAAGGTGGCTTGCGGTGTGTAGATGTAGATGTGACTGGCCGCCTCATCCAAAGACATGTTACGCATCCTGCTACTTTCGAGTCAGAGGAGCTAAGCAGGACAGAGCAGCATCAACATCTGCGTATATACGTGTGTATCACTTTGGACGTTTTAGGACAACGTCATGTTTCTGTTATAACATACCACAGTGTACCATTCACGTAAGCATTACATTATTAATAACGTCAAAAGAGAAGTCACTTTGATTTGACTGTCTTGTACTGCCATACAGTACAGATATTCGGGTAACGTAACTCATCCACTTGCTGAGTTGACAGTAAACCAATGGAAACGCTGTTGGCGATCTTTTGACCCGAATTTGTTGTAACAGGCTGTGGTAGTCGCGGGTTGCTTTGCGCGTATGTCGTCGTGAAACAATGCTCCAAGGTATCTGATAGCACCACTAAACTGTAGGTGGTCGAAACAGGCTGGGGCTAATCCCACTCCTATGTTCGGGGCGACAGACCTGGTGAGACTGCGACAGTTGCTGGAAGACACATCGTATGGTCAGTCCGTTCTGGTGCGTTGGTTACATCGTTACCGTTGCGGAGCAGGAGCACCAGTTTGTCTGCGTATGCTGTGCAGAGAAATGTGACGCCAGGGCATAGAGTAAGATCGAAAGGGACCAACCTTGACGCACTAATGTAGAAATCGGTTGGGACAGCATGAGAAGCTAGTTGACAACCTCCTTGGGGGTCGTCCTTGAAAAAGCGCATGACAACGTCTGTGAACTGCCGCGGGTGCTACATATGTTGGAGAACGGACGTCAGGTACACGTGATCCACCTGATCAAAAGCTTAACTAAAATCTAGCGACGCCAGCGCTCCCGGGATGCGGCGTGCCCCCGCCTGAGCTTTTACGTCGCGGTATCAACACAGTGCTGCGTGGATGTTATTGATGCTCCTAGGAAAGCCTGATCTGATGACATGATGTGAGTGAGGCAGGGTCGGCCATATACTGGTCGTTAACAGTCTGGTAAATATCTTCATAGCAGAGTAGAGGAGTGTCGGCGGGCGGTAATCATGAACTCGAGCGCCACTTGTCGGTTTGTGGTCCGCCATGACCATTCCTTCGACGAAGGCTGCTAGGAGCGGCGTTACGAAGGATATAAGCACCCTACAGGTCCGACCACTTGGTAGCCAGTAAATACTGAGAAGTTTTATAAAATTCCACGGAGAGTCTGTTGGGGTCAGGAGACCTGTTCGGCGCTCTTTTACCTATGGCGTCGATAACTTCTTCTTCTGTAATTTCGTCCAATAATTCAGTTTGCAAGTCCTGTGGAAAAGTTCCATAAACGAATCGCGTAAAATGAGTGATACCCGGCTGATTTCTATGGACATATCCCCATGTATCTAGCAGCTGGAGATCGCTGATATGCGCACCAAATTCGGAGCAGGGTGAATGGCGCGGCAGCTGATCCTTGGGCGGCTGGACGCTGTTGAAATCACACCTTAGCCCCAAGGTGTCGTACCTACCCTGAAAGAGCAGTGCTACTCCTTCCGCGAAGGAAGCGATCGTTCACGACATCGATTCGTTCCAGTCACAATCACATTGTGATTGGCTGTTTCATTCTAACGGTCTGTAAAGTACTATTCAATGCACCCTTTACGTAATTTTATTTATAAATGCTTTTGGACATGGTGGGAAGAAAATTCAGAACATTCAGATATTTTTCAGCATGCTCAAGATGACTGAATTGTGATTGTCTGCTTCATTGTAATGGTCTGTGAAATACTTGTAGAAGTGGAAATATCACAAGTTATATCCTTACGTAATTTTTTTAACAAATACTTCTGAACAAAAAAATTAGATGGTTCGGATACTTCTGTGCACATTCAATATGGTTACATTGTGATTGGCTGTTTAATTTTAACGAACTGTAAAGTACTTTTAGATGTAAAACTACTGCAAGTTACATCTTTGACGCTACTTTTTGCATATATGTAGTGCGGCTGGGAATCGGGCGATTTGACAACAGCGTTTCTTTTGGTTTGTCAGGAATGAGGAAATCGACACTGCATTCACGTTGTAGAAAACTTTAAAGCATTGTTAGTTACAATGGAGTAGTGGAGAGAAACACAGCGTGCTTATATTGTAATGCACGGCAACTGTTACGTGATCCCTCAGAATTAATTTCGAAGAGAGTTGAAGAGTCATAAAAACGATGGTATTCCATTAGCCCATGCCATAAAGACCTGGGTATGAAACTTCCACAATGAATAAGAGAGTCGGCACTGGAGAAACAGAAGGTTCACCCGCGAACATAGCGGCAGCAAGAGAGACCATTGAACTGAATCCACGTCGTTCTGCATGTCGTCATTCTGTGGCTCTCGGGTTTTCACACTGCAGCATTCAACAGATCTTACAGAAAGATCTTCATTTACACTCCTACAAGATTTAAATTCTCCGTACACTACAAGACCAGGACTCTAGAAACAGACTTCAGTTTTGCCTTACACTTCTCCAGTGGATTAATGGAAACCAGAATCTTGTTAACAACTTACTGATGACTGAAGAAGTTCAATTCCATTTGTCATGATATATTAACAAGCAAAATTCTCATTATTGGTCTAATAGAAAATAGCAATAAATCCATGAGAAACCACTCCACAGCTTGAAAGTTACTGTATGATGCGGGATATCTTCTTTTACAATAACTGATAGGTATTTCTTTGAAGATGAGAGTGAAAGGGAAGTAAATGTGACAGGGAAACGCTGTGTCCACATGTTGGAGACCTCCTTGGCTCATGCAAAGGCTCATCTGCCTGTGAACCAACACAAGTTCTTCCAACAGGATGGGGCTACCAGTCATACCACACGAAATTCCATGGCACTTGTGTGGTACCTCCTTCCCAGTCTTGTTATTTTAAGACATGGGAATACTCGATGGCTGGCCAGATCCCCCGATCTTTCAGCCTGTGATTTTTTTTCTGCGGGGCTACTTGAAATTACAAGTGTTCAGCTCTCCAGCACCAAACCCAGTTCAGGAATTTAAACTTCGAATTCAGGAAGCAACACAACGAATTCCTGTGGAGATGCTGCAACAGATAACGAGTGATATCAACAAAAGACTTTCTGAGAGCAGACGGAGGGATTGTGGAAATCTAAAAGATGAATTTTTTGGAAAATAAAGACTTTTCTAAGTTTTTCAGTTTGGAAACTAACTTCTTTTATGTTTACTGTGTGTTCTTGTGTATTTCAAGTAAATAAAGCTAATTGTACACCCCTGATAAAACCTTTAAAATCGCCAGTTTCACTGCCACACACTTACTTTCAAACATTGCCCAAAAAAATTCAGACCATTTGGCTAATTTTGAGGATAGCCAAGAAGGCTGCTCTGAGGGTACATTGGGATTGGCTGTTTCACCTTAGTGCTCTGTAGAGTACTAGGCTCTGATTCAAGGATTGGGGAGGGGGGGAGGGGAGGGGGTATTACTAATTAAAACTGGGCTGCGTGCGCTATCTCGAATTTTTTCGTCTTTTTTTTTATTTCCCACCATCTCTCATTTGAATTTTTAAATTTCCTGCCTTTCACCATCTTGGTGACATCACATCTTCAAGGCCATTGATGACATCATCTATGCACTTGATGGACATGGGATGACCTTTAGCAGACGCTTGGAGGTCAAAGTAATCCGGGTAATAAGAAGATATACTACTCTTGTCTAAATCGTTGTGCCATTATTTTCGATTTTCTTATGACTTCACTAAATCCTAAACGAAACCATCATCCAAAAACAATTTAAGACGACTGAAATCGTGTATACTGATTAAGAACAGCAGAGCGTCTGTAACACCTTCTTGTTGAACACCAGATATCACTTCGGTTTCACCCAAATGGCTTCCCATCTATCACTACAAACTGTGTCATTTCTGAACAAGAAATCACGAATTCAGTGGCACAGTTGGTACCATTTTCCATAGTCACGCATTTTCGTCAGAAATCCCTTGTTAGCTGTCAAAATCTTTCTAGCTATCGAAAAATACAGGATAAACTTGACATCCTCTGTCAATAGCGCTCATCTGCAGTGTGTTTTTGCCACGTGGTCTTGCTTCTACTCATGAAACTACGAAGTTTCACACGGCCCACATTATACAACAGCCCAAAGAACCTAGTGTAATGAAGACTACATATAACTGCTGCGTTTGTCTTCATTTAGTTACAATTCATTTGACTTGAACTACTCTTTGATTGCAACGAATAAGACAATTGCTTCATGAATTGCCATAGGAGCTTCCTTCCCGCTAAAAAGTAAAGGAGTTTCATCTGCGAACGTCAATATCTCTGTTAGGCACGCCATCTTCTAACTCCTGTATGTATGACATTACTTCTCAGGATACAAGCTACTCGTACTCTCTTTTCTAAGCAGGACATTTAGGTTGTCAGGGCAATATCAGTAACACTAAGCGTTTCGGCGTGCTGAACAAGAGCTCATGTGATATGCGCTAAAGTGATTTACTAAGGTCAGAAATCATTTATGACATGGCTTTCATTATCTTTTTTACCAGAATCGAGATTGCTGTAATTGTGGCCCTCCTTTCCAAAATCAAGCGAATCTGTTGTCATCTTCAAGTAATTATGAAACTGAAATTTTCATTACAAATTCAATAACTTTAGGCAGTGCAAAAATTACTGATTTTAGCCTGTAGCTCCAGACTTCAGTCACAGGATCTTCTCCGTAGACTGTCGCTGTTCGAGCCTTTCTGGGAAAGCACCACTGAAAATGCATTTATGTGTCACTGTGGCTACCATTTCTGCCGATTTAAAAATAGGTCTCTTCACGATAGTACAAAAAAAATTGCTCTGAGCACTATAGCACTTAACTTCTGAGGTCATCAGTCCCCTAGAACTTAGAACTATTTAAACCTAACTAACCTAAAGGACATCACACACATCCATGCCCGAGGCAGGATTCGAACCTGCGACCGTAACGGTCGCGCGGTTCCAGACCGTAGCGCCTAGAACCGCTCGGCCACGATAGTGCATGTCATTCGCACTCTCTTAAGGCTTGTAAGCTTGTACGGTGCATACTATACAGCTCCAACTGACGGGTTTTATGCAACCTGCAACGCCTTCAAATACCACGCGCGAGATTTGTATTCTTTTGCTTGCTATGCACAAGCTATTAGTACCACAAAAAAAGTAACAGGATCTTTTTGTGTGAAATTTTATGTAGTTAAATTTTGTGTTGAGATACGTAGGTAAGTAGAAAATCGTGGCCCACCAGCGAAAACGTATCCCAGTACAAAATTTAACTTCATAAAATTTCCTACAAAAATGTATTTTTATTTTTCTGTAGGATCAGTAGTTTGCACGTAGTGAGCGACAGAATACGAAAAACTCGTGCATGGATTTGAAGGCATTGTGAGTAGCATAAAACCTATTGGTAGGGCAGCTGGATCACCATGTATAGTGCCTCGGCGCGATGTGCCTGACCTGAACGGAAACCATTGACTGTGTTGTTACACCGTTGGCAAACTTCTAACTCCATTTGTAGACTTGTTACTGCGAGAAACACGCATCCTCCTACTGTAGCCTCATTCCGCAATTAATTTAAAATAACACAGTACTGTTCGTCTCTGTTGCAACTTCCCAGTGCGAAGGGCTCGTTTATATTGATCCTGTACCGGTGTTTGTGCATCTATGGGATGATGCCACCCGCCATTACCAAAATACAGGCTGAAGGCAACATTTTTCACTTATTTAGTACATACTTAAGATTTTCATTTGTCTCACTCTCGTAAGAACATTTTAATTCCGTGTAACACTGTACTCTCGTTACCCGGTCGTGATCTAGTTACCAGACTGAATGCGTTTTACAGTAGACCGGCTACCCCGTTATGTTACCGTATTGACCCAATTTTTGTGAAAACTGGGGAGGCAGGTAGTTGTGAAATGTTCAGCTAGAGTTATGTAACGTTATATTGTAATGGGGTACTCACAAAAAGAAGTTTCTCGTATGTGTCCGTTAGTTCCAAGTGTCTCCTTTCGCAGATTTCTCTCTCCTGTTTTCTGGCTTCTGCGACTGCAGCTTTTAACTTTACCGCCTCTTCAGCGCGAATAGTTTTTTCCAGTTCTACTAGCTCTCTCCGGTGTCTAGCCAAGATTTCGTTTTCATATTTAAGTAAACATCCTCCACCAACGTCTGAAAATAAGGAAACTATGGTAATTATCTAGCATTCAAGGCGCGAAAGTTGAAACTTAACAGCTGCTTGGTCTAAGGCGCCTTTCACGGTCTGCGCGACTCCCTTCGTCGGAGGTTCGAGTCCTCCCTCGGGCAAGCGTGTCTGTGTTGTCCTTAGCGTAACTTAGTTTAAGTTACATTAAGTAGTACGTAAGCTTAGGGACCGATGACCTCAGTAGTTTGGTCCTATAAGATCTTACCACAAAAATGAAACTTACATATCTCTTACAGTGGAACCCAGAACAGATTGTTGTGACAAACAGGCCATTTATGTAAGTTTAGGGACCGATGACCTCAGTAGTTTGGTCCTATAAGATCTTACCACAAAAATGAAACTTACATATCTCTTACAGTGGAACCCAGAACACATTGTTGTGACAAACAGCCCATTTGGTATTATTTGGCCATTAAAATTGCTACACCAAGAAGAAATGCAGATGATAAACGGGTATTCATTGGACAAATATATTATACTAGAACTGACATGTGATTACATTTTCACGAAATTTGGGTGCATAGATCCTGAGAAATCAGTACCCAGAAGCAACCACCTCTGGCCGTAATAACGGCCGTGATATGCCTGGGTATTGAGTCAACAGAGCTTGGATGGCGTTAACAGGTACAGCTGCCCATGCACCTTCAACACGATACCACAGTTCATCAAGACTAGTGACTGGCGTATTGTGACGAGCCAGTAGCTCGGCCACCATTGACCAGACGTTTTCAATTGGTGAGAGATCTGGAGAATGTGCTGGCCAGGGCAGCAGCCGAACATTTTCTGTATCCAGAAAGGCCCGTTTACGACCTGCAACATGCGGTCGTTCATTATCCTGCTGAAATGTAGGGTTTCGCAGGGATCGAATGAAGGGTAGAGCCACGGGTCTAACACATCTGAAATGTAATGTCCACTGTTCAAAGTGCCGTCAATGCGAACAAGAGGTGACCGAGACGTGTAACTATTGCACCCCAAACCAACACGCTGGGTGATAGGCCAGTATGGCGATGACGAATACTCGCTTCCAATGTGCGTTCACCGTGATGTCGTCAAACACGGATGCTATCATCATGATGCTGTAAACAGAAACTGGATTCATCCGAAAAAATGGCGTTTTGGCGTGCACCCAGGTTCGTCGTTGAGTACACCATCGCAGGCGCTCCTGTTTGTGATGCAGCGTCAAGGGTAACCGCAGCCATGGTCTCCGAGCAGATAGTCCATGCTGCTGCAAACGTCGTTGAACTGTTCGTGCAGATGGTTGTTGTCTTGCAACTGTCTGTTGACTCAGGGATCGAGACGTGACTGCACAATCCGCTACAGCCATGCGGAGAAGATGCCTGTCATCTCGACTGTTAGTGATACTATGCTGTTTGGATCGAGCACGGCGTTACCTATTATCCTCCTGAACCCACCGGTTCCATATTCTGCTAACAGTCATTGGATCTCGACCAACGAGAGCAGCAATGTCGCGATATGATAAACCGCAATCGCGATAGGCTACAATCCGACCTTTATCAAAGTCGGAAACGTGATGGTACGCACTTCTCTTCCTTACACGAGGCATCACAACAACATTTCACATGCTGTTTGTGTATGAGAAATCGGTTGGAAACTTTCCTCATGTCAGCACGTTGTAGGTGTCGCCACCGGCGCCAACCTTGTGTGAATGCTCTGAAAAGCTAATTATTTGCATATCACAGCATCTTCTTCCTGTCGGTTAAATTTCGCGTCTGTAGCACTTCATCTTCGTGGTGTAGCAATTTCAATGGGCAGTAGTACATATATATATATATATATATATATATATATATATATATATATATATATATATATAGTTTTACTTTCTTTTTTCTCCCTCACAGACACATCAGCGACTCATGAACGACGTAGTTGACTCAGTACTACACTAGGTTACTATCTAATTTACAGTCGTAACGGGGATCAAGTCCATTTTTTGGCTAGATTCGGGATTTCTTGGTACGACGGACGCGGCATGTTATCTTGGACGGAGAATCATTGACATTCACCGCCGGAAAAAAAGTAGTACGCCTGGAACGACGACGTCGGTTTCGACCCAATAGCGGCATATACCACCTAGGGGACAGTAGATTTACTGATGATGCTTTCAACGCCGCCAATAGATACTGTAGTAGCATATCTACCAGAGTGCCATCTGTGTCTACGTTTTAATAGTGAATACCCACAGCCAGAAGGTCAGTGTAGTGTAAAAGTGTGAAGAAGGAGGCAACAATGCCACGGAGACGCACTCCTGTTTCCTACAGCCAAGTGCATGAGTTTGAAATGAGCCAAAAGGGGTCAAATTGTGGCCTTCCGAGTTCCGGGATAGTTCTTTTGGAGAACTGTCACATAAATTGGACGCGCTGCGTCAGTAGTGCAACGATGCTGGTATCAGTGGTCACATGAACGTTCTCACACCCATAGACGATGTTCTGGACATCCACGCAGCACAGACACCCGCAAGGATCATCGTATTGTAAGGGCAGCAGTAGCATATCGTACAGCTACCACAGCAGAGATAATAGGCCTTGTGAACCCAGGTGTGAGGCGTGTCAACACGAACCCTTGCAAACCAGTTATTAGCTGTGCCACTATAGGTACTGTAATATTAGTAATTTTCGCCTCACAAACATTAATATACGCTCAATAGTAAATGCCTTATGGCCTAAATTTATCGAACAATTGTAAAGTAAAAGGAATGAACCATCGTTGTTCATATGTTCATATGTGCGTGAAATCTTATGGGACTTAACTGCTAAGGTCATCAGTCCCTAAGCTTACACACCACTTAACCTAAATTATTCTAAGGACAAACACACACACCCATGCCCGAGGGAGGACTCGAACCTCCGCCGGGACCAGCCTCACAGTCCATGACTGCAGCGCCTAAGACCGCTCGGCTAATCCCGCGCGGCAAATGAACCATCGCATAGCAGCGACAGACTCTATTATTCTTTATCTTCGCCGTTATTGCTCGGTGCCTGTAAATCTCTATGTACATGTATCGATTAATGATATAAAAAAAGAATTCTGTTGTTTCAAGACAAATGAGGCATTGGGCGCCTCACCTTTTACTGTTTGTATTCCATGAAAGGCGGACGCGGACTTGCTGCGTTCCGCAACGGTATTTTATATTTTACGCGAAAATATTGAGTGAATATGCTAATTGTTATTTTTCCAATAAAAAACATGTAGTTTCTTGTAATTGATTACGAACAGACAGCTTCAAGATGACATTTTGACTTATGTATAAAGTATTTAACCACAATGGTCATCTATTGTAATTTAATTATGAAAAGGTACGTAGCATTAAAAAACGTGTGTTAAAGATAAGTGTGCTTATTTTAGTAAATTAACCTTGATGATATTCATCTCCTCATCTACTTGAATGATAATTATTTTGTGTTAGTTCATCACGAGAAATCACGATCACGCTGATGGGACGAACGCAGCATGAGGCAGAAGGAACATTATCGTTTTCCTATTATTTCTGAACCAAATCTTTTTTTTAAATTGTATAGTGTTGTATTTCTTTTAAAGTCTATAAATCTTCTGGTCCCTTAGTGTTGTTCCGGGTATGACTACATCGCGACCATAAAAATGCACAGAAATGATAATGTTTCTTCCGAACGATCTCAAATAAATCAATCTGCTGCTCTTATTCAGGTATTTAATGCTCAACGTATGTTATTATAATAGTGTAATCAATCCCTGATTCTGTTGCCAAGTGGCCCACCAAAATATTCACTTTTTCGACATTTTTCAAAAAAAAAATATAAAATAACAATTCTTTTTCTTTTCGCCTCCCAAGAGCAACGCTACAGTACGCACACCTCCAGCCCAGCACGTCTTCCATTCACGCCACACCATCAACGTGCACGGCTCGACGGGTGCCGTCAGAGGATCACTTTGAAGATGGAATGGCGCGCTGTGGTCTTTAGTGACGAGAGCAGACTCTGTCTGCTCGAAAATGATACTCATTTGCACGTACGATGTAGATCTGGTGAACGCTGTCTTATAGAGTGCATTCGTCCAAGGCCCACTAGCCCCATCACAGACCTTATGGTCAGGGAGATGAAACCTACAACTCTCGTTCACCTTTGGTGTTCTTGGAAGAGTCGCTAACCAGAGCTCGGTACATGCAGAATGTTGTTAGACTCGTTCCTTTGTCTTTCTTGCAGCACGAAGGTGATGTATTTTTCGAGAAGGACAATGCTCGCCCACACACTGCCTGTGAAACACAACGTGCTTTGCAAGACGTGTAGCAACTTCCCTGATCAGCACAGTCTCCAAAATTGTCTCCAGTCGATCATGTGTGCGATATGATCGGACAAGAAGTGACTCATGCAGCTCATCAACCAATAACTCTTACAGAACTATGCGAATATGTCGATTAGGCGAGGCATAATGTCTCCCAGGATAGTAATCGAAATATGTACGATCGACTGGAATGCAGTGTTAGAGCCTGCATTGCCACCTGTGTACGCTACACCAAGTGCTGATATGGATGTTTCAGCATGGGATGATACCTGACACTCAGAACCGCTTCTGATATTGACCCGTAAATGTAATCATATCATGCAATCCATAAGCACTGTTGCAAGAATAAATCTTGAGTGAATTGGAAACCTCTAAAAGGGTAAAACTTTTTCCGGAAGTGTACGCAGAAGCAACTTGAGACATGACCCAAACAAGTCTGTTGGGACCATTGTTGTTTGCATTGAATACTATTAACAGACTGCTTCTATAAATGATTCTTTCGTTCTCAAAGCTCTACATTTTCCAAAAAAATTACTTATACCAATGTGACTGTTGCACCAATAGAACTGTAAATCCACTAAGTCTGCATTTTACACTCGATAAATTTCCTAAGGTACCCTTCTGGTCAGACAACACACGTCCAAGCGGTTGCCAAGTTCGTTCTGTATTTTATGTAGTATCGTCTTGTCAATGGCCATCACAGAAAATATGGTGCGTTCTATGAGCTGTTCCAGCGTTCCTGGCACAGTAATTACGTAAATAACGGCCAATGATGTACCCCAAAGGAGTAAACGGGAAGCCTCTAAAACATTGTATTAACTTATATGCGATTGCAGTCTTTCTCGGCGTATTCCACTGATGAATTTTTCTCAGGTTATCAGCCGAGTGGTGGCGTTGTCTTGTCGCAACGTTTCAATGAGTTTCGTACCCATCATCTTCTGGCGAATGATGGGTGCGAAACTCATTGAAACGTTGCGACAAGACGCCGCAGCCACTCGGCTGATAACCTGAGGGCCGATCGTGGTGGCCGTGCGGTTCTAGACGCTTCAGTCCGGAACAGCGAGACTGCTACGGTCGCAGGTTCGAATCCTGCCTCGCGCGTGGATGTGTGTTATGTCCTTAGGTTAATTGTGTTTAAGTAGTTTTAAGTTCTAGGGGACTGGTGACCTCAGATGTTAAGTCCTATAGTGCTCAGAGCCATTTTTTGATAACCCGAGAAGAATTCATCAGTGTATTAACTTTTTTGCGGCAGTGTAAGTAGAAGCAACTTAAGACATTACCCAAAGATATCTTTTGGAACCGTTATTGTTTATATTGATGTGGATTGGGCAGTTGAGAAGGAGAGGGGCAAGGGAATAATAGAGCCACAGCATCTTCACCACTACGACCAATCCAGCGATGCGGGATTTCGTCGTTTAGGTAACGGCGAACGGCAGTGCTCCAATGAGGAGATGCCCACAACTTCATGAGGATTTTCAACGCCCCACCCTTTCACATTGTGGCGATTAACCGTTCCAGATAAATGGAAGGTCGGTTAGTCACTGAATATGAGCTTGCAGGCAAAATGTTCATTCTCAAGTTCTTCCTGCACTAGGATGCAGAACTGATGGCGCCTGTCGTAATTTTCCTGTTTTATTAGTTGCACGAGTTGCAGACGGTACGATCTGAAAAATAACCGCCGTCGCAAAATCTTCCACACAGTTTTCTGGGATATTCCAAATTCGTGGCTCGCGCGAACCGATGATTTTTTTGGTCTGCATACGAAACTTTCCCCTTCTCCAATCTCATGTGGCACACTTGGTCGACCGATACTTTTATGTTTACAGAGACGACTAGTGTCCCAAAATTTGATTCCAGCGCATAACGCTTTCTTTACACGACGGTTCTCTTCCGTAATTCCTTCTGAATGCACACTGCATATTCATAACAGACAAATATCTCGCATATTACAACACACATAACCTCTTTCCTTACATTGTCGCCATTTTGTCGAGGCACTGCACTCGTAACGCAAACTGGTGGGTACAATGCAAAGTCGATGAGTTTACGGTTCTATTCGTGCGTCATTCATATTTGTACATGTAATACTTTGGAAAAAATAGAACTTTGCCAACGAATGAATGACTTATAGTAACGCAAAATAACGAAGAACCCCAATTTCAAGTCGCGGCTTAACTGTAGCCCTATTTGTCAATTGCGTTGGGTCGCGTAGTATTACAGTAAGCAGATCTGCTGTTTTGGACTGAGAGCTATTGCGAGGCAGAAACCAGAAGACAAGAGTATAGAAAGAGTCAGTAAGATGAAGTCATATTTCATAGAAATGTACCCAGAATAACTATTGTGCATGCTCTTAGACTAAAAAACAGCGTTAACTGTACCTTGAAGTTTCTCGCATCTGATGCAATTACACTAAATATTAAAAAGATGTTAATCTGTCTAGCTCATAAGTTTAAACTCGAGCTACATTCTGACTACTCCGTGGATCACTATTTTCATAATTCTTCACTTGTCCTAAAGTAGCCAGTTACGTTTCAGTGCTCACTTTCGTAGTAGTGATCATGACCTATGCAAGTTTAGCAGTTCCCTGGAAGTTCTACACGGGACTGATAAAGGAATCATGTTCTGGAGGAAATCTGAATTTTTGTGTTTTTAATCGGTACCCACTTTTCTGAGAAGGGTCAGTCTGTTAGCAGTATTTCATCCAAACTCTCACTGTTGCATAGGTAACATAAGGCCAATGTTCTTAATGTTCCAGATGAAGTAGTGATTTATGGTGGCTTAAAGCAATGTCCTAGTCATACTCACAACACCCAAGTTGAAATCAGACATAAGACTACCTCTATGGATAACCGGCCCGTTTACCTGTTTGCGCGTTGGTTCCTTCTTCGTCGCCGCCCTCCCGACCCCCTCTCCCCAACACTCTCTCTCCTACCCCCCCCCCCCTTCCCACCCCCTCCCGAAAATCTTCAGGTTTTTTTACTGTTTTGTATTGTACAGGTCTCTCTCCTTTAGTTTTTCAAACAGCTTTAACATTTTTAATAGTTTCCTACATTACGCCATTTACCTCTGGCATCTTAGTGCTTATGACGTCATATTATAACACTATTTGTTTATGGCTCATCTAAATTTATATAATTTTTTGCTTTAAAATTTTCGCATATTGATACTATATTTTCTGTATACTAAAGTAAAATGTAATATACTGGAGATTGAAGTTCTTTGCATTGTATGTGAGTGAGTAATACATGTCAAATACTATGTAAATTTTTTATTACGTTAAATAATTTTCTGATGACATTTGTATTTAAAAATATTTGTGTGTATAAACTATTTATGTTGATGTAAATTTGACAACTGTAAGAAATGGACACGCTTAGGAGCAATGTAAGAAATTAGTATTTGTAGAAGCCAGGTTGCTTTTGTTTGAAACGAAAGTGGCTCTGGGGAGTGAAAAAGGTGGCAAGGGCGAACTGGCGCGCTACCTAGAGCAAGCGCGGGAAGTAAGTCACACAGTCTGTAGGCAGCACGGCCAGAGTGGCCGAGCGCTTCTAAGCGCTACAGTCTGGAACCGCGCGACCGCTACGATCGCAGGTTCGAATTCTGCCTCGGGCATGGATGTGTGTGACGTCCTTAGGTTAGTTAGGTTTAAGTAGTTCTAAGTTCTAGGGGACTGATGACCTCAGAAGTTAAATCCCATAGTGCTCAGAGCCATTTGAACTATTTTGTAGGCAGCAGTGATTGATGGAACACCCTTGTGGAGCAGGTGGAGCAAGAGAAGCTTTGCCTGAAAATTTGCACAAAATTGCCTCGGATAAGGACTGCAAACGGCTTACGGCATACCTGCGAGTTGTTGGGCTACTGTATGTAAAATTGAATGACGCCAAGAAGAGAAATTGAGCCCATACAGCAAGATAATTGCAGGCCGTACTGTGGGCAGTGTAGCCGTCATAAGTGTACGCCACACCCAATACTACAACCACCAAATAAGATTTATTTGTATTTTACGTTTGTACAGTGTGAACCATTAATTTAAACTGTGTTTAAAGAATCATTCTTGAACTTTAAAGAAACTGTTTCACTCTGTTATTTCGTCCTAATCGTACACCTGTATAGGGTTCCTTCCTGGTGTTTGATTAATCCGGGTATCCTGTTTTACAGACTTATGAAGTGCCACGTTAATATAAAGAGGATTTAAATTGTTTTTGTGTAAGTTATGAGAAAGTTTTCTTAACTATTGCAAAGTGTTGTGCTAAAAGATTGCTTACGTAAAATTCAATCAGAGTAAAGCCAACTTACTAGAAACTCTTAAATGACAATACAGAGTTAGTTCAAAGAATAATAGCCTTTGAAAGTAAATTCCAGTAAGAAAGAGTTTTTCTTGAAGTGAAATGTTCAGTATAAAAAGTGTGTGCTTTAATATGTAAGTATTGATTATGGAAAGTGCTTTTCTAAAGGTCCCCTGGCCAAACTTTTTAACATCCTTGAAGTTATCTAATGGGATTTTTCTCTTTTAGAAACGTAATGTATAAGGGTGTAGTCCAAAATGTTTAAGTGGAGTAATATTTATTTGAAGAACCAAATTAAACAGTAGCAAGAAAATAGCCGAAATTCATACTTCTGCCTTTCTAATACGTCACTGTTTCATTGCCTGGGTACGCTGGCAACCATTAGTATATGTTTTAAACCACTAAATGAACTTGCAACTGAGTTGTCTTAGCTTCAATATAATATTATTCACACTGCGTTTCTATCTAACCGCTGAGTAAGATCTTAGGAAAAGAATTGAATAGTCAGATTTACTTATCCATTAGACACAACACACCGTCAAATTCTGTAAAATGGGTAACGCTGTTGCTTAGCTTTTCCTATTAACAAGACTATCCTCCCATAGTGTACTTTTCCTATAAACAGAACTACCCTCCCATAGTGTACTTTATTTGAAAATTAAACTAACTTTAGTAAGAGGGTTATACGTGGCAACATAGAGACAGGGTTTTCTGTTATTTTGGGAAAAGCATACTAAATTACAATAGTAATGATAGGGTTATAACATCCGCTGAAATACGTGTGCTATCATGATATAATTTTGTAGGTGTATTTAGCAATATATGTAGATACGAATAGAGTTAGTAGCACACATATAAATTTAAATGTCATGCGTGATGCGGAACTTTTTTACGCATCTAACTGTTTATGACGTCATATCTTCTGAACTGTGATAGATAGGCGTTTCTTACCCCGACAGAGATCGTTGCCTGATAGTAGGGATATGTCTACTAAATTTGGCAGAAATCGGTCCAGTGATTTAGGAGGAGAAGACTAACACACACACACACACACACACACACACACACACACACACACACAACACACACTAAAATTAAGTACGCAATCTTCTTTTTTATACCCTACTGCAATCGTATAAATTTTGCGAGGGCTTCGTAATCGAGGGTTACGCCAATATCACGATTTAAATGTAAGTACTGGTTATTCCCACATTTTACATTACTTACATTTAGCCACGTTTGGCAAGGATCTTACATTCCTTTTATCCAAGATTGTCACTTCCTGACGTAATTTCTCGGTTTATTTCTATTCAGGTCTTCACCTGATGATGTAATTAACGTTATGAAACCGGTCATGTTTTTCAGTTAAAGAAACCTTAGATGCAGTGATGTTTTTTTTTACTCATCATTTTAACGGATGACCTAATTTCGTTAATAAAGGATAGTCTCACACCGTTGTGTGTAAGTGCAGCGGGGAGGTGGTCTTCTGATGCATACTACTGGGATTGATTTCAGGGTTCTGAGTTTTTTGTCAATCTGTATGGTCTGGCTATCCTCTTATGCAGTTTTTTTGATCTCAGCTACATAAATACTCCATTAAAAGAGCACAGTGGTCGCTTTTGAGCGTTGTACATCATGTAGAACTGGTAACAGGAGGTGATGTATTCCTCCACTGCTGACTTGAATTGTGGCAGTAAACTGGGGCTCTGTGGCAGGCGGTTGTATGGAAACAGCGCCGTGAAGTGGATTGGCATTACTGGCTGCCGTGTGTCACGGCGTAAAACCAGCGGTCATCAAAATGTCATAGCCGTCAGGGACGGGAGACGAACGTCACGCCTTGTCAATGGCATTGATTTCAAACCCGTCAGGAATTACTGTTGTCAGTCAATTCAAGTCCGTCTCAACCAGTTACCGACTGAACATTCCTAAGTGAACTGCATAAAGTGGACATTCGAAGTCGAGTACGTCGCGAAAGGCCTTTGCTCACAGCGGCACGTAAAGCTGCTTGACTTCAGTCAGCCAAACGACACAGAAATTGGACAGAAGTTGACTATGGCCGTGTAATGTAGAACAACGAGTTGTTTGCTTCTTTTCAAAAGGTACAAGACATAGAATGTACCGGCGGCCCGATGGGTCTTTTAACCGGCAATTTGTGGATGTTGTAGTTCAGGCCAGAGGTGGTTCTGTTATGTTTTTCTTTTTTTTGGGAAGGGGAGGGGAGAAGAGGGGGTGGGGAGGGTTCGTACCATGACTTGGACACACTCATTCAGGTTATCATGAACATGAAGCAGGATGCCTATTTCAACCTTCTCAGTCATAATGTGTCGTCCTTTCTTCTACATGTTCATGACGTGTACACTCAAGTTTTCCAAGACGACAACAGTCATGCTCACAGGGTTGCACGCATGAGCTCCTGGTTGGACCAAACACTCAGGAACAATATCACACTTTGACTGTCCCCATAAATCACCCGATCTTAATCCGACAAAAAATGTCTGTGATTGAAGCAAGAGGTATAACGGAGCCGTCAACACCCTCACGATTTTGTAACTCCGGGGAATCTAATCATAAATGAAATGCTTCAGCTGAATATGACTAACCTGAAGAAACATTTGGACCCATTTGCTCACCAACTGCTATTTTCGAGGCCACAGACGGTGTTGCACGGTATTAGCTTCATCTCTCTGGGCACTAATAAATGTTTTGTCTGATGCGTTTATGTTTGTTGGTGTATTGTTTGTCATTTTCATTTTCATTATGATTTAAAGCAAATTGCCGTGCTACTTTATAGCGTATTTCATACATGCACGGACTTTCATGTGCCCCCTTTCAACGTAATGTAATTTTAAACGATGCTACGAAGTCATGTTGTGATATTCTCTTTACAGACATCATCTATGATTTATTTTTTTTATTATACTGACCATAGTTAAATGTGACGTTAATTAAATTAGATCTGTGTTCTCCTTTCTCTTTTTGTTATTGAATTATAAACAACACAGAAGTGTTACGTATTCATATGTTTGCATACATGCATGAAGTTTGACTCGTCGTTAATATATGTGTACGGTATTTTATTTATTTATTTACAAGTCTAGTTCCACGGCACCTAACTGAGAATCAAATTTCCATGGTAATGAAACGAATCACTACATGAAATTACAAAAGAAAAGGTAATAGCAAATAAAATAAAATGTTAATGACTCCTGTTCAGACAACAAGCTCCTGAATATATATTACAATAGTATAATCAATATTATAACACATGGGTTTCTTAAATTTTTTCCAGGAACTCCTCGACAGAACAGAAGGCGTGAGCCACGAGACTGGATTTCCGCTTAGTTTTATCTGAGGTAAAGCTGCTAATTCTTGGGTATAAACTCATACTGTTAACACGAACGACGTTAAAGAAAATATATACTGAGAGGCCAAGGTTAGAATCTCCAAGCTTCTGAACAGGGGTCGACAAGATATTCGTGAACTTAACGCCACACACTACTCGAACTGCCCGTTTCTGAGCCAAAAATACCTACCTCAGAATATAATGTCTTATATCTATGTATAAAGACTATGTCTTCAGCATTCTTCTGTAGCACCACATTTCGAAAGCTTCTATTCTCTTCTTGTCCAAACTATTTATCGTCCATGTTTCACTTCCATACATGGCTACACTCCATACGAATACTTTCAGAAATGACTTCCTGACACTTAAATCAATACTGGATGTTAACAAATTTCTCTTCTTCAGAAACGCTTTCCTTGCCATTGCCAGCCTACATTTTATATCCTCTCTACTTCGACCATCATCAGTTATTTTGCTCCCCAAATAGCAAAACTCCTTTACTACTTTAAATGCCTCATTTCCTAATCTAATTCCCTCAGCATCACCCGACTTAATTAGACTACATTCCATTATCCTTGTTTTGCTTTTGTTGATGTTCATCTTATATCCTCCTTTCAAGACACTGTCCATTCCATTCAACTGCTCTTGCAAGTCCTTTGCTGTCTCTGACAGAATTACAATGTCATCGGCGAACCTCAAAGTTTTTATTTCTTCTCCATGAATTTTAATACCTACTCCGAATTTTTCTTTTGTTTCCTTTACTGCTTGCTCAATATACAGATTGTATCTACCACATAATACGTTTATTTTATATATAAAAAGAAACATGTATTACAAGCCACTGAAAATGCTTCCCAAATAAAGGAAGCGAATCGCGTATGACAATAAACAAACTGCCTTCAATTAGTTGCATAGACGGAACATTCCTCCACGAATTTATAGCAACTAAGGGAAAGACAGAAAACAGAAAAAAATACGAGAATGTTTTAGAATCACCTGTATGTTAGAAGGCATATACAGGGTGGCCCACTCAAATGTTTCAGTGCACACATCACTGGAACAACAATAGATAATGAAAAACGACTTTCACGATTATGAATGCAATGTACTGGCTCATGAAATCAGACACTACGAGACATTCTAAGACGTAAGCAACTTCCAGCTTTGTATAAACTTATATTTTTTTAATGTAAACCCCATATTATTTCTTATGCAATGAATAACATGAAAAATCACAAAAAGAATGGCGATGGTTTCATCGCAATACGTCAGTTATACCCCGAGAAATTACAAAGCGAAGTTGACACTTGAAATAAACCAAACGCGCCGCTATTCCAAATCCCGACATGCGAACGTGAACCCCACATTGCTCGTAACTGCGATGTGATTGACGTACTATGATGCGACAAACGCTGTAATGTTTGCTATTTTCACTGTTATTAAGCGGACTGCAAACAATACAGATGTCCTTTTACACAGAGTGAAGTGTGAGGTACGGCTTTACTCGCTAACACCGCTGTGCAGCACGCTACGAGACTGATCAAATCACTAGTGTCAGTGCTTTTGGTATTATTGCGGCACATTCAGTGGTGATAAGGGCTTCCAAGTTCTCCATTTTGTTGGAATGTGTTGATGCAACACATTTTTCACATGTCCCCAGGCAAAAGAATCCATTGAGGTGAGGTCCGGTGACCTCGCTGGGAATCTCTGAACAGGACTACCCCGTCCCAGCCATCGGTTGGGGAATTGTTGGTTTAGTGCATTTCTTGCTTCCATGATGAACAGTACACTACCCCTAAAGTCATAGCCTTGGCGCAGAACCCGCTGACAGCATTCCACGTGAATCTGAAAGTCATTGCTATAAAGCCCTTGATGTAGCGACACATGATACAGGTGATACTTATGTCTGTGAAGAATGCGCAGCACGCTTGTTCGAGGAATTCCCACCAGTCTCTCCATTTCACGAGAACTGGCATGAGGGTTTATTGCAGCGGTCGCCCGAACTGCTACTTCTGCTGCTTCATGTGTTACTGTTTTGTTACGGATCCGCGTTTGTGAAGAAATGGAACCGGTCACGTGAAGACTTGTAACAATGTTCACGAAGGTAGGGTGGGTCAGATGATGTCTATTAGGGTAGTGCGGGGCATACAGTTGTGCCGCTCATGCACAATTTTGATCAGATTCTTCGTAAAGTAATAAAAACCATTTCCTAATTTGTGGAAATCATGTCGAATGCCCAGAACTGGTGGATAGATAACTTAATTTCACGTTTATAACACTGGTACCAATTACAGTGTACACCAGTACCATTTATCTGTACGTATTTCCACACATATCAAACTGCTTCGTAGTGAGCTATTCCCACACACACCGCCGATAGGGTCCATTCCAGTACATAACTGCAGAGGCGAGATGTTGCACCAGTTTGTGTTACGGGTCAGTGTACACTGACCGGTAGAATTCCGTACTGTGCACGTAAATAAATAAAGCACGCAAGAGAGAAACCGTTATGTACATATCAATGTTTGTACCAGAAAATTCTGTTATAATTTTTGGTGATTGTGACAAGAGTCAAAAGTAAACTTATGTGCATCAACCATACCGTGACTGCGAGCAATGTGGGGTTCACGCTTGCATCTCGGCATGTGCAATAGTGTCGCATTTGGTTTGTTTTCCAGCGTCAACTTCACTTTCAGTTTCCATTATTTTTGTGATTTTTCATATTATTGATTGTGTAAGAAATAATACGGGGTGTCCATTTAAAAAAAACGTAGATTTGTTTTGAAAGTAACATTTTATTACGTTTCAGAATGTCTCATAGTATTTACTTTCATGATTTTCGCTACTTGACCATGCCCTAGTCAGACGTCATCTCATTACTGTGGAGAACGATCTTTTACTGTCTCTTCTTAAAGTATGAAAGCAACCACTTGTTAGTTACTCCTCTTATTTCATAATGGTCCGATTTTTGCAATAATATTTTGTGATCAACACAGCCTTAGTTAAATCAACACGTTGACTGCCACGTGCCGTCAGTGGCTACAGAACAGCCTACAGACTGGCGCAGTATGCCTGGCCTGTCGGTGGGACATTCATCACTATATGTCAGACACTCATCCAGTGCCTCACAGAGAGAAGGGAATACAGCATTTTCAGTTTTTAAACCACTTCTAAGCTGAACTATACGTTTGACAGCGAATTATGTGAGCTGAAATGATCAGTTACCCTTATGTATAGAGCCTTTTCAATATATTTTGAAAACATCGGTGACATAGAATTATGTCTAAAATTCTCTACATCAGGGCTTCCCAACCTTTTCAGCCGGCAGACCCCTTCTTCAGTCGAAAATCCATGACGGGCCCATAGTCAGTCAAGAGCACAGTAACTTTAAATTTCAGAGCGAAACCCATGGGACCTGAAAGCTGTTTAATGCAAGTGCCACGTTCCCAATGAACCCCTCCTCCCCTGAAGTATCCATAGTCTTTGAATTCCCACTCTATCCAGACACTTACTAGTGGATTTACTCCCTTTGTTCAACACACTATAGTCTGATTAAAATTACTTGGTAATTGACATTTCACACGTTGGAGCTGCCTTCCTCAAAGGGCAATCAACGTCACGTCCAAACTGTTCGCTGTTGACAAGCTGCCGCTTGTGCTCTGTTCACTTCCACTGTTTGGTTCAAAATGGTTCAAATGGCTCTGAGCACTATGGGACTTAACTGCTGAGGTCACCAGTCCCCTATAACTTACAACTACGTAAACCTAACTAACCTACGAACATCACACACATCCATGCCCGAGGCAGGATTCAAACCTGCGACCGTAGCGGACGCGCGGTTCCAGACTGAAGCGCCTAGAACCGCTCGGCCACCCCAGCCGGCCCACTGTTTGGCTACTGTTGTGTAAGGAGCATGCATATTTCGTAACAGTCGTGTGTGTGTGTGTGTGTGTGTGTGTGTGTGTGTGTGTGTGTGTGGTTTTACGTGAAATCCGAAGAAAAATGTTCAAATGTATGTAAAGTCCATAGGACTTAACTGCTGACGTCATCAGTCCCTAGTCTTACACACTATTAACCCAAGTTTAACTTCCGCTAAGGACAACACACACACATGCCCGAGGGAGGACTCGAACCTACAGCGGGAGCGGTCGTGCAATCCACGACGACATGGCGCCCTAGACTGCGCGGCCATTCCGCGCGGCTGTGAAGGAAAGAGGCAGACCCACGATTCGGGATACAAACACATCACGAAAGAAAAGAGGCCAAGGAATTGCTTTTAAAGGACTATTGTGACATCTGTTGTGCAATTTGTGGGAATACATTCATCCGGTTTACATGCGATTCCAAAACCGAATTTCGTAAGCCGATGTCCCAGTTCCGCTTTTGGTTGGTCAGGTAAACACTTCAAAATCGATTCTGAAAAACTGCTTTTATAAAGCCGTTTTCCAGTTCCACAATCGACTTTCGTGCCCATGTAAACAGATCGGAAAGTCTAGTTATTTTTACGTTTTTGCATGTCTACTGAAGGGCAGCCGTCAGTCCATAGCCGGCAACTAGCAAGCGGCGTTGCAACAGTGTACTGTCAGTTGGTAGCTGGCAACTGGCAGGCGGCGTGGCAATGGTTTAGCCACAGCCGACAACTTCAACTACTACTTGGACACTATATCGTGGCCGTCAGCCTCGACTGTAAACAAATTAGGAAAACAAAAAACAGACTCTCTTATTTCTATATAAGGAGACAAAGCATTTCACAGAACGTAAGACTTTTTTCTCAAGGGAAACAATTCTGACAGAGGAGGTTTACCACTTACTGGCCGGCCGATGTGACCGAGCGGGTCTAGGCGCTTCAGTCTGGAACCGCGCGACCGCTACGGTCGCAGGTTCGACTCCTGCCTTGGGCATGGATGTGTGTGATGTCTTTAGGTTAGTTAGGTTTAAGTAGTTCTAAGTTCTAGGGGACTGATGTCCTCAGATGTTAAGTCCCATAGTGCTCAGAGCCATTTGAACCTTTTAGAAGACGGCACGTGAAAAGTCCTCATTTGTTTACGCTCGCAGCCAGTTGCCACAATATAGTGTCAGAGTAATTGGAATTGAAGTATAGGCAGGCCATATTTTTAACTGAGAAGACGGAATATATTATAAAGAAAAGCAATAAGCTTTAGAGGTAATTTTAATTTTCGTAACAAAAATGTCAATGCCAACAGAATTCAATTAATAATTATTTTGTAATTGATAGAAGACAGAAACAAAATTCCTACAGAGTTATAGTTCAAGTACGTTCACTGAGCATCTACGAAGAAAAATGCTATCTTCTTTACTATAGCTGAGTCTGTATGAATAATAATGGAATCCTAATTTGATGGTTGAGGGTGCTTCTGCTGACACAATTTTGAAAAGTTGGGTTCAGTTCTTGACAACTGGAGACGGATGTCTGCTTCCGCATCTAGACTGCTTCGGTACTTAGTTTTGTGGGCAGTATAGATCGAGAATCCAGATTCACACATGTATGTTGTGGCAAACGGAAGAAGTACACGTTTTGCCTTTCCAACAAGGGGGTAGTATTTCTTGCTATCCAAACGGATCCAAAAGTGTGAGTAACCGTCAATGTCTAAAACTTGATTTCAAGGTAGGGTCTGTGGCAATTTCTATCAACAACTCACATTCATTTGATGATAGAATGTTCGGCTTTTTTGATACAGTGAATGGGTTGACCACCCATTCGTATTTCTGCAGCTTCTCATCTTCAGCTGTTGGGAAATAATGCTCCAACAATGACATCAAGCTTCGGAGATGTTCCAGGATTTGATGAAACAAATTCTTCCCAAGCGCCAATGTTTTGTTTTTCAAAAATTCCTTGAGAAGAGGAAAACACTCGGCCTCGCCCTCCTCGACATTCTCTGCACAAAAATGGATTTTCCTCTTGAATGCTCGAACTTTGTCGATGCCAGTGACCTTTGTTTCACTTTGCGCTTGGAGTGAAATACGAATTTCGTTCATTTTGGAGAAAATATCTGACAAATAGGCAAGTATACACTGCCAATTTTCATCATTAATAAGGTCTGCTAATTTGGTGTTATGCTCCAAAAGGTAAGCTAAGACTTCCAATCTTAATTCGAACAACCAAGAGAGTGCATTCCCACGTGAGAGCCACCTCACTTCTGTGTGGAGAAGCAGGGAACGATGAAGGCTTCCCATGTCTTCACACAGTATTGTGAAAAGTCTTGACTTCAACGCCCTTGATTTTTTGTAGTTAATGATTTGAATAGATTCGTCTAAAACTTTCTTGAACGAAACAGGCATTTGTTTCATAGCTAAAGCGTATCTGTGGAGGCACAATGACTACTGCTGCAATTTTTTTGCGTTTTCTTTTATTTTCGTTATTGCTCCGACTGTAGGACTCGTCATAGCTTTTGCACCATCTGTGCACACATCTATGCAATTAGACCATGAAACTTCGTTAGCCCTTAAAAAAAATCATCCAACAGACGGAATATTTCAGCACCTGTGTAGTTGGCTATTTCAGCACCTGTGTGTTGGCAGGTAGTGGTCTGCGCAATAAGAGGTCCTCCTCAAAACATCTAGAATATTCATAACGGACAAAAGCCAATAAAATCGCTAATCCTGCAACATCAGTGGATTCATCTATCTGCAAAGAAAATGAATTATGTTGGATGCGAGAAAGAAGAATGTCTTTCACATCATTTGACATGTCAACAATGCGTCTCTTGACAGTATTGTTTGATAATGGCACCGAAGATACAAGCTTTACTGTCTTTTCGTGTAGCATGAAAGAAACGATATCATTAACACACAGCTTTGTGAGATTTTCTGCAATGGTATGAGCTTTACCTGTTTTTGCCACTCGATAACTAACCAAGAAAGAATCTTTTAATGAATTGTCATTAATTGTTTTTGCATGAGTTTTCAAGCAATGCCGAGAAGCAGCTAGTTTAATACTCTTCCTTTTGAAAAAAATCGATATCTTTAGCCTGGAAAGCCGGGTGAGTACCTTCAAAATGGCGGCGCAAACTAACTGGAACCATTGAACTGTTCGGAAGGACTCGCGCACAAATTACACACTGAGCTTTACCCTCCTTTGTCTCCATAAAGCTCATTTCTAAATAGCTTTCGTTGTACTTACGCTTCTTGGTTATTCCACTTTCACAGGATATAGCAACCAATGGAGTACTTGCAGCGTTTTCACATAATAAATCCGGCTGTGGAGCTTCTTGTGATTGTTCTTCCTTTGGTCGTCCTCCCTCCTCATTCATTTCTACTGGAAACTACCCTTGTTGTGAAGGCGATGGAGCAACTGCACGCTTCTTTAGTGATCCTGACTTCAGCCCCCGATCCATGTTAGAAGTAATAAACTGGTCAAAAATCGACTTATAAAATAGGTAGTGCACTGACATAGCAAGTTTAACATTTAATGATGCCTGGGGCCGCATACGTACCAGCGAGCGCTGTGATCGGTCGACAAAGCTCGCTCCGCGCATGCGTATAAGGTTTCAGCGCATCTAGCGCCGCGAACCGGCGCACAAACGACCCCCGTATTGTGCGAAACAGTCGATCAGAGAATCTGCATTCTCCGGCACTAGACGGTGTATGCGTTCTCACTTCAGGAACCGCAAAGGCTGCTTGGGAATACGACCTGAAGTAAAAGTACACGTTTTTCACACGAAAAAAATAGTGATGAATTTGATTTCCACATTTTTATTCAATAATCTTACTCATTATTTTACGCGATTTGGTGAAAGTGGCCGCGGATTCCCTAGAAAGAGCCGGCGGACCCGTAAGGGGTCTGCGGACCACACGTTGGGAAGCCCTGGTTTACGCCATTTGCACAAAGAATGTTACATTGTTATTTTGCATTGTGAGAATGTTTCATTTTAATGTTTTATTCTACAGATGATTGTACTGAGCTATATGCACAGGTAGTTTTGTAGGTAGTGGATGGTAGCTTGCCCGCATCTCGTGGTCGTGCGGTAGCGTTCTCGCTTCCCACGCCCGGGTTCCCGGGTTCGATTCCCGGCGGGGTCAGGGATTTTCACTGCCTCGTGATGGCTGGGTGTTGTGTGCTGTCCTTAGGTTAGTTAGGTTTAAGTAGTTCTAAGTTCTAGGGGACTGATGACCATAGATGTTAAGTCCCATAGTGCTCAGAGCCATTTGAACCATTTTTTTGATGGTAGCTTGTCATAGTAACTAGTTAGTTACTGGAGTACGTGTAGACCAACATTTAGCTATGTGCTATGAAGGTGATGTTAATTCAGTCTGCCAGCCAGAGTGGCCGAACGGTTCTAGGCGCTTCAGTCTGGAACTGCGCGACCGCTACGGTCGCAGGTTCAAATCCTGCCTCGGGCATGGATGTGTGTGATGTCCTTCGGTAAGTTAGGTTTAAGAAGTTCTAGGCGACTGATGACCTCAGATGTTAAGGCCCATAGTGCTCAGAGCCATTTGAACCATTTTTAATGCAGTCTGAGAGTTCTCTTAGCGTTTTATGGTTAGCTGCAGAAGTTATGTTTATTGTCAAAAGGCCTTATATTGTACTTATTATTGTTGTTGCCCTATCCCGTTCGTTGGAGCAACGTTCGTTTTAATTTTCTTTCACTGAATTCTGTTTCTTTGAGGCAAAGGTATTTTAATTGCTGTTCTCTTGTTTGAGGACTGCTTTCAGGAACTATTTCGGACTGAAAATCAAGTTCTGTTTGAATGTCATCCTTCTGTTGTCGGGAAGTTTTATGTTCAGTAAGTCAGTTGTTAAACTGAGCCCACACGAGCACATCCCTTAGTCTGAACGCCACTCAACATAAATCTTACACTACATTTGGTAGCAGGGAGTGATTGTGCGTTGTGGCAACATGAGGGTGTAGCCTGATAGCATTAGAATATAGATAGATTATGTCTTGTTTTTCTGTGTGCAGTGTCAGTCATGGCTGCTAGAGACACGCTGGGCATGGTCTGGCTTCACAAGGAGGAACTCCCTTATGATGTATCAAGCACAAAAGCAGAGTTATCCCAGCAGCTTCGACATGTCATGGGTGATCCGTTGCAGTTGACACTGACCTGAGTAGCCGAATTAACACTATTTGATCGGCTCTCTCGAACTTTGAATTCATAATGCAATTCCTGGAATGTGAATCACCTTTGCGAAGTCAGGTGCATAGGTTACAAGCGAGGGTACATGTTATAGGAATAGAATTAATGACTTGTTTGGAGTATGAGACTAGGCGTATGTTGGATAAATTACAAGAAAGGATGGCAAAGATAGAAGTAATAACTAGTGATTTGTTTACAGCAGTTTCTGTGCAAAGGTAATGGGATGGATATAAACGTAATAGTGGGAGATGAAGGACGCAACAGGATAAGTTGGAGCTGAAAGAAAGGAAGGATAAATCATAGAACATGCAGGTTGCTAGATTGCCCATTTGTTTGCAGCTCGATAAATTCAGTACCAGATACTGTGAAGTGTTCGTACAGTATGGTATTATTGCTACAACAGAAGGAAGTGTTTGCATTAAGGGATGTGCAACTTTAGCAGTTGACGTATCCTCTTAGCTTGTCAAGCAGGATAGCAAGGGCCATAGCTGAATGAGATACTAGAGCAAATTCTCACCAATGATTATGTAAGAGAGTAGTTCCCATGAGGGCAATGTGCAAATTTATTGATTTGAATTAAGAATGAGAACAGGGAATAAACGAGCTGTTTGGAGATTAACTTTTAAGGTATGCATTTCGGAGAACATGTTTACTGACATTTTTTCTCGTTTTGGTCCGTTCTATTACTCCCCAAAATGTGGAAAGCAAAGAGCTTGCAGTAGAAGAGATTTGCTTCACAGTATCGAAGATGAAAAATTGTTCGTAGCTCTTAAGGCATGCATTTTCGACTCTGTGTTTACTGAGACTTTTTGCTTCTAGTATCGTGTACTTTTAACTGTATGCGTTTACCCGCAGTAATTATGATAGATCCTGTATAATTTTTTTGATTCATATTTTTATCCATACCTGGTATCTTACTTGCATCACTTGAAATTAACCCAAAGGTTATTCATTACACATAAAAATAATATAATTTTCAGCCCAGAGAGGTAGATGCCTTCATTCAGATTGTTATATTCATTTCCATCTTACATAAATTCGAGAGTACTGTGTTTATAAATTTTATATAACTTACCACATTTGGAGGTAATTGTAACATAACATTATAAAAATCGCCAGTGAAAAATAGTAGCAAGACATAATAAAGTTAACTATAATTTGAGAACAACGGTGGTTAAACAAAGAAAAAAAAACATAAATAATGACCAAGAAGCTTACCTAGTATGCCAACATGTGTCACTGCCCTGCTGGTTAATGGAGCGTTGAGAGCAAACTGTCTGACCGAAGCCTCACTCTCAGCCAACGTCAGACATGTATGCGGGCCTTCCCCCGGCGGAACAAGAGCGAGGTACTGTTGCCCAGTATAGTCCAGAGTACCAAAGAACGTTTTGGCCAACTGGGAGCCAAGATGATACCTAACTTCCGATTCTTTTGGAACATCTTTATTTTTCAATAGTTCTCTCCTTATTGCGTTCTTTATTTCTTGATTTACTGAAACGAAAAAGTTCATTCACATATGTAAATAGCTGCACATGGTGTTAATATAAAATGCCTATCAATTCCAGTTTTGTGCATCATCAGTCAGAAGACAGGTGATTGATTACCAGTAGTATAACAGAAAAAAAAAAAAGAAATTACAAGGATTATCGCTAAAGATTTGACATCTGATGGAACGTACCAAAGATTGATAGTCGAATTTGACAAGTAAGTATATTCACTGGTATTTTACAATAATTTAAAAATTAACAAATTGTATGTAATGTACTGTTAATGATATCACTTTTAGCTATTTACTAATTCCATGAAAACAGATGGGTTATTTATTGCTACCAATACCAACTCTCCTGCAGAAAGTAGAAGTATATTTGATCTATTTACATATTCAGTTTTAAAAGGAACTAGAAAATTTTCTTCTAATGATATCAGCAATAATTCTATTTCGTATTAGGCTGGACTGTTTACTTTTGTGTGTCAATTTCAGCCGCTATGACGCTCGTAAATGAAAACTGAGCTTAATCTAATACGTTCACATTAAAAACCCTTTCCATAAAACTCCTGAATTCTTGTTTCTGGTACCACAAATAGCTGCTAGTACAGCATGAAATATTATAAACCGGAGGTTGTTTTGGCCTTGATGGTACCGTAGTACAAGTGCCAGTTTCTATACAGCGAGACTGTAGGTCTCCTTATAACATGCACACCAATTGTACTTCGTCACAGATTGGACTTAACATCTCTTTTGCGTATGGTCAAAGAGCTATGTGGACCAAATGGCCATGCTCAGGGCACTAAATTCTAGGAAATTACATTAAGGTAGCAGTGAATTCTGGGTTTGTATTCTGTAACATCCTAGGTGGGTCCGACAAGACTAATTTTTGGTGAAATTTGGAAGTAGGACCTCTAATAACTTATTAACGTGTTTCTTAAATCACTGTTGTGCATCTCCTGCTTTGCAGTACTGGCTGTTGTGTTGCTGAAGTATACTACGTTCAGTGGCGGAGGATTCAACCATAAAGAAATATAAGTGCTCAACAATAACTTTGTCCTAGTTTGTTGATACTTTCTGTGGTTCACATAAGTCTATACGTGGTATTGTAAACGTCCTGCGGTAAAAATTAGGAAGACTGAGTACGCAGTCCTATCCATAAATGAAGTGATCGTCGATATCATAAAACATGAGCAGAGGCGATGTAGTGTTACTTGACACAATTCTGAGAAATGGCACAGTGATACGGAACAAGTTACAAGAGAAAACTGGCAGTAGACAATGAACGTCTCTTATCATGTGTGTGATGTCCCCACGATTATGGCATGCAGAACATCTGTATGGGACGTGATATTCTCGCATGCCAATACAAAGCGCACAGTGGTTCTCCACACAGTAGATGAGGCTGCCCGTCATGGCTTGTGGTAAGGCCCCTTATCGACACACAAGCGTTTTTCAAAGGTCAGTAACTTAACGTGATGCCACTGATACGCCTGCAATTCTTTGGTCTCCACTGTCCTGTGCTTGTACAGTAGGTTATGAGGATCTAAAGAACTGTTTAATGGAAGTCAGAAAATCTTCTTTGTGAAGTAGTAATCTGGGTAATCGTCGTTGGGGAGAGCGATAATTTTTAGCCGTTTACCTGTCGAGAACATAATTTTAAAGCCTCCCGTACATTATCGCACCAGGTTGCAATAAACTTATAGTTTTAATTAAAACAAGTATTTATTAACAGATTCCTTTTTCATTATTAAAAAAAAAACGTTAATGAACAAACTGTGGTAATGCACATCATTAGAACTGAGAAAACTACTCCGTTTGCACCGTGTTAAACTTCTTAATTATGTACTTTATTCCTAAAGCAAAGGAAAAGAACAGTATTAATCTGGTGTAAAAGACAGACAACAACTTTTTATTCAAATCTGTGAGAGAACTACTGTAACAATACGGACCTTCCCAGGACAGCCACGTGTTGAGACGCACGTAAGGTGACAAAAAAGCAGCTGACAAATTCGGGGCCCTTCGTTAATGAACAACTCTCCTGTGTATCCATAAATTTCCAACTGGTTTTATTTTGAGTTACTTGAGAATTCAGTCATTGTTTAAATCATTCATTAAGGGGGCTACAATAAGTAATACAGTACTTCTTTCTGAAGGTAACTTGATTTTATTCAGGATTCCATTATCCCATATTATTCCCCACTCTTTTGGCTACAAAACCATATTTTCAATGCAATCTCCTTTCAATACAACGGGCTTACGCCACCTTAATGAAAGGGCCTGTATGCCCTCATGGTACGTCGGAGGCAACATCTTGCTGCATCAATAACGTCCTCATTATCCAAGTACTGTTTCTCCCGGAGCGCATTCTTCATGTGGCCAAACAGACGGAAGTGGGAAGGTGCGAGATTTGGACTTTAGGGTGGATGAGGAGCAACAGTTCAGTGAAGTTTTCTGGACTCTCTGGTGCGCAGATTTGTGTGTGCCTTGCGTTGTCATAGAGAAGAAGTTCGTTTGCATTACTGTGGCGATGAACACGCTGAACTCGTTTCTTCAATTTCCTGAGGGTGGCACAATACACTTCCGAGTTGATTGTTGTTCCACGAGGGAGAGCATCAAACAGAATAACCCCTTCAGAGTCTTTACGGGCTGCGCGTGTGGCTTTGAACTTTTTCTTCGGAGAAGAGATCGTGTGGTGCCACTCCATGGATTGCCGTTTTGTTTCCGGTTCAAAGTGACGAACATATTTTTCATCTCCTGTGACGATTTTCGACAGAAAATTGTCACGATCAGCCTCATAAAGCGAAAGCAGTTCAGCACGAACTGTTCTTCGTTGCTCTTTATGGTCTTCTGTCAAGGGGCGAGAAACAGAGCGGACACACACCTTTGAGTACCTCAACTGGCGGACGAGTGTGTCAACACAAACAGTAGAGACATCCAGCTGAGCACCGAGGTGTTTGATTGTGATCTGTCGATCACCTCGAATGAGAGTGGCCACACGTTGCAACATTGCAGGAGTCACAGCTGTGTGCGGCCGGATGGAACGTGGTAGATAGGACACGATTGCGCGACCTTATTGCGGTAATGGCAGAAGCTTCGCCAACGACTCACTGTTGTTCTCTTGCTGTTGTCCACTGCCAGGTCTACGCAGACGTTCTGCAAGAGCCTATTAATATCTGCGACTGTCTCGTTTTCCGCCAAGAGAAACTCAATGACCGCTCTCTGCTTGGAACGCACAACCGTTACTGATGTCATTTTGAAGATTACGTAAAGCACCGCCACTAGTTGGAACAACAGCGGCTAAAGCGAGAATAATCCACGATGTCCCATACCAAATTCTGCATTTTTTTCAACCGAAATTGGCCAGGAAAAAAATGTGTTGCATTACTTATTGAACGTCCCTCGTAAAATAAACTTCATGATAATGATACCTAACATACTGAGGGAACTGTAAACTGAAACCAGATTTCTGCTGCTGTTGTTTGAGAGGAGTTAATAATTTACTTAGAATCGCTGCAATGGTTACAAACTACACAAGTTTTAAATGGGCGATTTCTTCCTTGTGAGATGGGGTGGGAGGTGGGGGGGGGCATGGAGATACAGTGAAAATTGCTCTTCTGATGGTTGCGACAGCACCAGTATAGGAAAACTCTATGGGGAAAATGGGCATTGTCAGTTACTGTGTCTCGGCAGATAGGCTCCGGTCTCTTGGCATCCCACGTAGTTGAAAACAGCTCTATTTCCTGAAGGCAGAAGACTGTCAGAGTGTGGCGTCAACGAGGCCATAAAAGGTCTAACCGCCCCATTCAATTTGAGCTTCGAGACGGAGCGGCTGCTGCAGCCATCGTCACAGACGCGGCAGCGTCAGGCGTAGGCATTTGCCGCAATGCAGGTGCACCTGTTTAGCTGTTCATTATTTTGAACAGCAATCTCTTTCGAGTGCGCAAACCGTTTCGTTCACATTGCTATCGCTATTACTGCGCGCTGAATTGCAAACCGATGGCGCTAGTCTTGTGGTAACATTCGCAGAAATGTCCTTCTTCGTCACATTGATCTGCCTCTCTCTCCGATGTGCTCGTAGTTCTGCGTACCTATCTATGGTTTAAATACATGATCTTTGTCGTTTGTCATTGTGTAACGTCAGCAAAGACTGCCCTCAGCTTAACATGGTGTTTTGCTCGACTATGATTTCATAATACCACTCTAAGACAAAAAACACATCGCACCACGAAGAAATTATCCGAATGGGACGGGAATCACTAGATAGGACGTATGGTTGCAGACAAACAAGTGATTGCACCTCAGAAAAATTGGAGGATCTATTCGCGAGAATGAGCTTCACGTATTGAGCACATCAGTAACGCGTTGGTCCACCTCTGGTCATTGTGCAAGCAGTTATTCGGCTTGGCATTGATTGATATAGTTGCTGGATGTGCTCTTTATGGACATCGTGCCAAGTTATGTCCAACTGGCGCTTTAGATCGTCAAAATCCCGCGTTGGTTGGAGGGCCCTGCCCATAATACTCCACACGTTCTCAGTTGGTGGGAGATCCGGCGGCCTCAATGACCAAGGTAGGGTTTGGCAAACAAGAATAAAAGAAGTAGAAACTCTCGCCGTGTGCGGGCGGGCATTATCTTGCTGAAATGTAGCCACAGGATGGCTTGCCTTGAAGGGCAACAAAATAGAGCGTAGAATATCGGCGATGTACCATTGTGCTGTAAGAGTGCCACCAATTAACAATCAAGGGTGTCCTGCTGTGATAAGGAGTGCCACCACATACCATCACTCTTGTATGTCGAGCCGCAGCGCGGGTGACTGTCACGTTGATATCCCACCACTGTTCGGGGCGTCTCTGGACATGTCTTCGGCCTGGAACCTCATTGAATGAAACAGAACTGTCTTCAGTGGTGAGCCCCGATTCGAACTGAGCCCCGACGACCAGCGAAGATGTGTCTGGACACAACCCGGACAGCGATGGAATACCAACGTGACCCTCACACGCCATACAGCGCGACAAAGAGGAGTGATGGTATGGAATGTCATTTCTTTTCATAGCAGGGTCACTTTGGCTGTACAGCGGTACGTCGACGGTATTCTGCGCCCCGTTTTGTTGCAAGGCATCTCATGCTAACCCTTCAGCAAGATTATGCCACACACGGCGAATGTTTCTATTGCTTGTCTTCGTCCTTGCCAAACTCTACCTTGGTCAGCAAGGCCGCCGAATCTCTCCCCAGTTGAGAACGTCTAGAGTATTATGGGCAGGGGCCTCCAACCTGTTCGGGATTTTGACGATCTAAAACGTTAATTGGACAGAAATGGCACGATGTCCCTCAGAAGGACATCCAAAACTCTATCAATCAATGCCAAGCCGAATAACTGCTTTCTTAAGGACTGTAAGTAGGCTGTTTAGGTTTTTATATTGGTAACGCCACGTAGCGCTCTGTATGAAAATCACTGGTTGTGCTGTGTGCAGTCTGTGGCTGGTTGGCATTGTTGGAGTATTCACTATTGTAGTGTTGGGCAGTTGGATGTGAACAGCGCGTAGCGTTGCGCAGCTGGAGGTGAGCCGCCAGCAGTGGTGGATGTGGGGAGTGAGATGGCGGAGTTTTGAGAGCGGATGATAATGGACGTGTGTCCATCAGAGAGAGTAAATTTGTAAGACTGGATGTCATGAACTGATATATATATATATATATATATATATATATATATATATATATATATATATATATATATATATTACGACTTTTGAACACTATTAAGGTAAATACATTGTTTGTTCTCTGTCAAAATGTTTCATTTGCTAACTATGCCTATCAGTAGTTAGTGCCTTCAGTAGTTAGAATCTTTTATTTAGCTGGCAGTATTGGCACTCGCTGTATATCAGTAGTTCGAGTAACGAAGATTTTTGTGAGGTAAGTGATTCATTAAAGGTATAGGTTATTGTTAGTCAGGGCCATTCTTTTGTAGGGATTATTGAAAGTCAGATTGCGTTGCGCTAAAAATGTTGTGTGCCAGTTTAGTGGTGGTGGTGGTGTGTTGGGGCTTATGGGCGCTCAACATCGAGGTCATCAGCGCCCTGACACACATTAAAAGAAACGAATGTGGACAGACCTAAAAAAACTAAAGCACACACTCAAACAAAGCAGGAAAAGAAGGAAAATGCTACCTAAGAAAGTAAAACCTAAGGAAAGGGGAAACATAGCAACAAGAATGTCGCAGGAAATTGTTATTGGCTGGCCACTTACATAAAATATGGGCGAGCTTGTCACACAGTGAGCAAATTAAAATCCTCTCCCTAAAATCTTTGTAAAAACATTTGACACGGCACAGAACTTTAAAACATTAGCCACATTCGTCCCGAGTGTTGCCTAAAAGAGATGGCAGGTCCGCTGGCAAGTCAGCCGCGACCCGCTGGTCAGAAAATAAAACGCAATCCAATAAAACGTGGCGCACAGTGACCTGGACGCCGCAAACACCACACATTGGAGGGTCCTCTCGCCGGAGAAGGAAGCCGTGCGTCATAGGGCTGTGGCCTATTCGAAGCCGAGTTAGGAGAACCTCGTCCCGTCGATTGGGCTGAAAGGAAGTACACCACACACGCGTTGTGGGCTTGACTATACGGAGCTTATTGTCAGTCACTTCCAGCCACTCATCCTCCCACCGACGCATGACCCGTGAGCTCAACAGCGAGGTGAGTGCGTGCAAGGGGATAGCACACTGAGATACTTGTGGGGCGAGACACGCCTCCTTGGCTGCGAGATCTGCCCTTGATGATCAGAATAAGTAAAGAGAGAAATGTCTGAGTACGTTCAGTTTTACTCAGCTGTTTGAAAATCAAATAACGTAAGGGTTTTACCAGCACAGTAATTCATTAATTTTTCTAAGGGGATGTTGCAGGACCAGTGGTGGACCAACGTGTTATTGACTTGCGTAATTTGTATAGCTCTTTTGTACACGTACCTCACATCTACGGATTTCCGTCCCATTCGCATAATACCTTCGTGTCGCGTTGCTTTTTTTATGTTTTAGAGTGTATATCTCTGTTTTTATTACTTCTTATAATTTCTTTCTTGTTAATGTTGTGATACCCTCCCACCTTTTCCAGTATTCAAATAAATCAGGGACACCCTGCAAGTAGGAACATTGGCGACGCCTTACACAGTCCGATACTCAATAGGAAATCAATTTAACATCCCGATGGTCTCTTAACATGTATCACGCCCGCAAACTTGGGCAAGCCTCTTACATTTTGCCGCCTCGGACTGCATGAGCTGAGGAAAACAGCAAGACGAGGTAGCGCAATATGTGTGCTGTGAAGCTAAGAACGTTTAGCGTATGTTTGGCTATGGAAACATTCACCATGGAATAGCGCCATATTTTGATGAATAACGAAGAAAAGGGAAAAAAGAAATGGCATTAAATTCAAAGTGTATTGAGAAACGAAGTTAGTAGACAAAATTTAGAAAACAGTTCTATCAGAGAACGTGCTGGTGGCAGTTACTATACTAACCTTCGAATTTTATAAGGTCGTCTGTTAAACAGATGACGTACCGTATTCTTTTCGTATTATTACTATAGGTGAGCCAATTTGTTTACGAACTCACTGAAAATTACAAACCACGGGCCATGATGATGTTTCCATTGTGTCACTGACCTGTGTTTCATGTATGTTTGTGTGATTGTTAGGTCATAACTATTAGGTTACTACTGATACTAAGATCATTCCGCCACCCTTGCATTTTGGTATACATCAGGGTGAGACGACTAAATAATTCTCAGCACTAACTAACCTTGCCCAAACTTTGTCTACATCAAAACTACTTATCATTGCCTTTTTCCATTCTTTCATGTGTAGTTCTCTGTCTTTCGACGTTTGAGCCTCAAAGGTTTTATGTGACATAACTGCCACACCACGAAACGCAAAGCGTAGAATTGCAGATAGCTGCGAATTGTTTTTATTATTTTGATTCAACCCTGTTTATAACCAAATTTGGAAACTAGCCACGTGTTTGCTATCGTGGGACCCTTATCTGATATGCAAATTAGGGGGCAGAATCACAATGTTATGAAAATAGCAGCCAAGTGCGTTTGTAATGAATCTGCACAAGGTGTGTAACGCAATCTTATAATGGCCCTGATATAAATCCTACGTGGAGTTGCTAGCTTCTCATATAATTTATTCATTAAATTGATTGATCAAAGCTCTGCTCCAAAATGACAATGGGAAAGGAGAGTGAGTGTTTAACATATAAATGCCATCCTAAAAATTTACAATTACATTTATTTTCTTGAAATGCAACGCAAAATTGATTGTGATTTTATACAAGAAACAACCATGTACTCAAAGTAAACCAAATATCTAAGTAGTCCTCACTTGATAGGGGTATCAGCAAGGACTCTGTTGCAAACGACACTGCATGGAATCTAATGTGCCTCTGTACTAGGAGAAGGGGGGGGGGGGGGGGGAGGGGATGAGCAAAGACAACAGGTGAAATATATAATATCAATTGAGAAGTGGATAATCGGATGCAGTCCCACGATATTACCTAAGGAGGCAAAGTGATTCTACAGATGTCACCACTGAGAAACCTCAGTGCGAATTTTGGGTGTCTTAAAAAATCAATTGAAACGCTACAGGTCGGAACTGCGTGTATTACCGACACTACGGAGCAAGGCGGCGTGCTGATGACGATTGCTATTCGTGGTCGACCTCCATGGAGATAGGCTCCGCCTTGGAGACCGATCAGAGCGTTCAAGGTGACAAGTGAAACTGCGAATGAAATAACTTTGCAGCAACGGCGACAAAGTAGGCCGACGCGACCCACTCCTGTGGCAGCCAGGAACTCAAAATTCTCTTCCGCCCTGCGCCCAGAGAGCGAGAGAGCGACCGCTCCGCTTGTGCAAGAACTCGGCAAATCCTCATCGATAAACAAAGCTTTCGCCAATTATGGCCTAACAACAAATTCGCCTAGACTCTCACTACCGTACACAGTCAACGTAGGAGGAGCCGATACCATTCCTTCCCGCTAATTCCCGTCGGTGATTGCAACGTGCGCTGACATAACAGTCGATTGACCTATGAAAACCTTCAGATGGACTTTGCATGGGAATCTTCATGGCGACCTACGCCAATGGAATATGATAACTGGAACCATTTCTCCGAAACGTCCTCAACAATAGCACAGCCGTAGCACCAAGCTGGCGCCTTCCTGCCCAAAACATGAGGCTTTGTGAGAAAACTGCTCCCAGCCGTTGTAAAAATAGCGAGCGTCCGTCGCTCTGGCCCCTGCGACCCGACATCAAAAGAGAAAGCCGCCAGCCTGGAGCCGGGACTCTGTCCGCAATTCCCAGTCCAGTGACCGGATCCGGATGTCCCCCCCCCCCCCCCCCCACCATCCACCTCCCGCTTCCCTTCCGCAGCTCGTGGTCTAGCTGCCTCTGAATCACGGGGTCCCGGGTTCGATTACCGGCCGGGTTGGGAATTTTCTCTGCCCGGGGACTGGGCGTTTGTGTTGTCCTCATCATTCATCATCATCATCATCATCAATCGTGACAGTGTCTAGATTGGACTGCGTAAAAAACAAATCGGACTGTGTAAAAATTTGGGCGTTGTACGAGCGCTGATGTCTGCACAGTTGAGCGCCCCACAAACCGAACATCATGCCCCCACTTCCCGTTATTGCGAGTGAGCAGAATAACGAAATGCATGCATCCTACATGCCAGTTCATAGCATCTGATTACCTGCTTTGCATGACAGTGAAGTACAGTAGCAAAATGACATTAATTTGGATGACTACAAATTCAGACTTAAGAAATGCAAGATAAACGGGTATGATGGCCCTTAATAAGTGTGTGAAGAGGCCAGAGGGCCTGCCGCCTTGCAACTTCTACTGCAGAAACTGGTTTCTTCATTTTCATTTCTGATGGGAGGAGTCGTTCTAAAGAAGGAGTATAGTAGTAGCTGCACTGTGATAAATATCAAATATAAACAGCCAAAGCTGTCTCATGTTTTAAATAACATTGTTACAGGTTTTGTTGATAACTCGTTTTAGGCTGCATCTACCTTTCAAAGTAATCACTACTTCATAGATACTATGGTGCTTTTCTGGAATTTCCTTAAAGTGCTTCTTTCTGAATTGATTCAGTCATAGTCGATTTTCCATAGCTTATCATTAGCTTTCGTTTCCACAAACAATGTGCAAAGTGGAGAATGCTCAATAATTTTTCGAACCTATTTAGTGCCATAATATCACAACCCAGGGGGTGGACTGTGAAGCTCTCCCATAGTAGTCAATGGTAGACATTTGAGCAAGCTCCATTCTTAGGTGCACACCGAACGTTTTTTTAAGTTCTGGCCTGCTGTATTTACTGACATTCCAGTTTTTCTTCACTATACCAGTCTAATGGATCTCCAAGTATATCATCCGTAACCAGAATTTTGAAATATTCCAATGGACTTATCAATTGAGTAATAGCTGCTATGTAATACGTTACAAATGGTGCAAAGACAGGATCTAAATCTCCTTTGTTCCTCTTTAGATTATCATACTTCTCTGTAACATTGCTATCTACTTGTATGGCCTCTACGACTTCTTCAACTAAACTAACTTCAGTATCGTTTTTAGTATAGAAAGGAATATTAGGATAAACTTATCCACTTCGTGACAAGTTTCTTATCATAACGTTAACTATGTTATCGCTGTCAGCATCCTCTATGTCGTGAATTTTAAAATTTTCCCGGTAATCTGATTGTTCAAACAAATTTCAAGCTTGCTGCCGGTCGTTGTGCTACACACTCCATGATGTTTTAACTGGTCGCATGCCAGTCGTTCTCAGGTGAGCTATCGAAGGATGACGAAGACGTTCTCCGTTCCACAGTATATAGTGCGCTATATTTCTTTCGCACATGCGTCAAAATGAAATTGACAGACGCACATCACTATACGGCAGCAGCGCCCTCGCTAGTGGAGTCGGGGAACTCAGCTGTCTACAGTATTACCGCTCAAGGCGGCCGTCGATGCACTCTGTAGTCTTCGGTTAGAACAAATCTGGAGATGATGGGGTTCTACGAAGTTTCCAAATAGTAGCTGCTATCACGGTTCATCAGAATTTCTGCCATGCATGATTCTTTAATAATGGAATCCCAAGATGTTGCAGTGGTCAGAATCACTGTTTTATCTACTTAATGTCCGAAGCTGGTGGTCTTGCGGTAGCGTTCTCGCTTCCTGCGCACGGGGTCCCGGGTTCGATTCCCGGCGGGGTCAGGGATTTTCTCTACCTCGTGATGACTGGGTGTTGTGTGTTCTGCAACATCATTTCGCCATCATTGACTTGCAAGTGGCCGAAGTGGCGTCAACTAAAGAGGACTTGCAATACGGCGGCCGAACTTCCCCGCATGGGGCCTACCGGTCAACAATGCCATACGATCATTTCACTATCTACTTCATTAAATGTCCTGTGGAAATATGATGTTCGGCAATAGCGGACTTGCTTCGTTGCAAAATGGAGTGCAGCGTTGATGTTCAGTGCAGTGTTCTTTCACGGTGTGTGTGGCCTGATCTTTTTTGTAAGTCATGCCACAATGACAGGGATTGTGCAAGTTCTGACCTTCTATGAAATAGAAGTGCCTTAGTACCAAAATTTGCTAGAGTGATACATTTCATTTAGACTGCCGCTGCACAGAAGATTATTGGAGAGGGTAGTCAGGCAATTTTCAAAAAAAAGTATTTGATATACAACGCGAAGTTTGCTGCCATTTCAGACGGACTGTGCCTTTTACGTCTAAAGGTTACAACACATATTTCTCCTGTATCATGGGATTGGATTGGTGGAGCGTCTTTGGCCAATTTCATTTGGATGCATAAAGATGCAAGTTTTCGACAGATGTCAAAATTTGATCCTCTGTTGCCGTAGCAGTCATCACTGCAAGGGGTAACTGCACGAGTTCCGTTGTCAGTTTCATAGAGAAAAATTTGAATGATGTAACGCTGTTGGTATTAATCAAGGGACTCTATTTTGCACTTTCACCTAGAGTACCATCTTTAATAAGTTTTATGAGAGGTATTGAAGAAGTCTTACGACGCGTTCCTTTCGATGCTGCAGAAGAAATAATGAGGGAAGCTTTCTGCGCTCTTTTTAAAGCTGCTCTTCGACATAGTAACCTAACCTACACAGAAAGGTCTGCACTACGAAATCTACAAGAGGACCCAGACGTAGTAGTAGTGAAGGCTGACAACTGTAATGCAACCTTTTTGTTACCTCGTAGTGTAGATGATGTTAAGATGTGCAGTCTGCTAAGTGTTCCTGCCAATAGGAGGATTGATTATGACCCTACAGGACGTGCGCAACGGAAAGCATCTGCACTGCTCTGTTATCCTCCTCTTTACCTCAAGAGATTATCAAGAAGTTAAGACCACATGTTTGTGTACTACCAAGAGTTTGTGCTCTTCCCTTTAAACCATTTCTGTTTAAGGGACCCATAAGATACTTAACTTATGTAATAAATGAAAGTAAAGGCTCTTTCTGAGCAAGTGTAGCAACCAGTACAATCATTTATTCTGCAACAAAATTTTTCTTATAAATAATAACTGCACTTCCCACTTGTATAGAGTAACTTCATATGCCAATTTATGAAGCCCATAGTAATCAGTACTGTTTCAAACCATGATATTTTTTGTGATAGTTAATTAAAATAATAATAGTTCATGCTACTGCCAGCCAGTTAGTTCATATGTCCTTCCTGCATTTTTTCATTACACTGCGTAGCAGTTTTTGCCAGTAGTAGGTGTTATTGAAAGACAGTGTGTGTTGCTGCATTTATTGGCCATTCTATGTTCTGCATAAGTTGTTTATTGTTTCCTTGGGCAAGTTACTGTTAATAAGGAGACTAACGGTGTTAGAAGAGATTAGTTAGGGTATCAGTTGGACCTACTTTTCTTAGGTGAAATTTATTCCCACTTTGCCATAAAACTTGATACCGCATTGCCTAACTAGGCTGGCGACCGCAGGTAAATATAATTACAGTTTACTTTCTTATTAGTAGAACGCCAGTTCAAAACTCGTTTGCTTTGCTGCTGTTACTGTTTCACTAATTTCGCGATTACGAAATTATAGTCCCATTTCTTGTCATTGGGCACAGTCATGGTCAGTCTAAAACCCTTTACAGAAGATTAACATCATCGGCGATTGCCAATTTGGTAACGGCCGGTAGTGCTACAAATTGTCATGTGCATTTCCTCTGTTTCGGTAATTTCGTTTTGACATTATGTAGATGAAGTCAGTTCAAACAAATACTGCTCATCATTTGTTTTATGCGACGTCTAGAGTCGATGAAAAACGTTAGTTGCTTTCTTCTTGTTACAAACATATGTCGCCATTCGATACAGCGATCTCAAATTAGTCTAGCATGATATTTGGCTTGCTGAAACGCGAACAATAACCAACATACAATGTTGATATATGTTAATAGAACCAATAAAATACAAAGAATTTGCACAAAAAAACTTGGCCTGTACCTGCGCAGACGGCTCGTTAGGGGAGGGGACATAGGTAGTTGTGGGAGGTCCGGTGTGAATGACCACCGCGTGATATAGGAGGTGCAGTTCAGTAGCTGAAGTCTACTGACAAGGTTATATGTCACAGAACTTCTAAGCTGCAGCCAGCGAGTCTGCAAACCATCACATCAACTGGTTATGCCAGTATGAACAACATTTCGACAAATGCAGAAGTTCAAAATCAATAGTCTCTGACTAGAGTACCAAATAAGAATATCAATGCGTGATAAACAACTGACACCGCAGCTCCTGATGTCCGACGGGCACAGCTCAGCAGACGACAAGGTGATTAAGGTGGCGGTCATTCGGAACAACGGAATGGACTTGCATAGTGGTCTGGATGAGAATGCATTTCTGCGTGCAAACCGAATTATTTTGTGCGTACTTTACACCAGCAGCGACCGAGAACCTCTGCTGCACGGCAGTACCGACTGGCACACAAGAGAGGACAAATCGTACATATGGGTACTGAGACACGAGCATGTTCTACAAAAACATGCTGAAAGTGATACTTATCAGGATGTATTAATACTGTGAATACATGCCTTACTTTCGATCAGTTCTTGATGCAGTCAGCAACAACAGACACCAAAGATCAGTTAACGTTTGTCTCGGGTGCCAGCTATCGCCGTATGTCAGTCCTACTCAGTTACTGTTGATGAACTAGATATTCTTCGCATTATGATTCCGCAATTAATACATACTCAGCCGAATACTAAATCTGGACCGCTTTATCGAAAGGCCACATACTGTTTCACTATCAAAAAATTATGTTTGAAAAGAGAAAACACAAGCCAGTAAACAGGTGACGAACTTGTAGTTTCTTTGATTTTTAAGTCCGGTCGCATAAAATTCAATAGTGTTCCCACATTTGACTACGTAGTTTTCTGGTTTCATTTGAAGAGTGGGATAGGAAAACGTTCTGAGCGCCAAATATGACATTTGTTAGGACAGTGAAAAAAAATGTATCTCTGCTTGTACCCGCCTGATTTGTATACAGAAATTGAGAATGCATTCTGATACCACAGACTTATGCTGCTCACTGCATCACCGCAAAAAATAATGAAACAAATTAGAAAATGAATACTTTATCACGAATATTCTACGTGCCATACCAGGAAACTGACTGGTTCTAAGTGCCAATAAGAAAGTTTTTACAACTTGATTCTCGCAAAAAAAACAAAAAAACTCAGTAATTCCATTTATTTACGCAAATAGCGCTGCTACAGGTTTCGAACCGACAGGTCCATTTTCAGATGACTGTTCACGTTTATGTTACATTTGTTCATGTAGTTGTTGGCTGTTTTTTTCAATAACGAATGTAAACAACAATTAATGTAATATAAAACTGAACAGGCGACTGAAGACAGACATGTGGTTCGAAACTGGTAACGGCGCTATTTTTGTAAATAAACAGCATTATTGACAGTGGATGGGTGCTGTTTCCTTATCTGCACAAATCACTTTGTTTTTTGTACAGAGCCACGGTCTCAAAAATGTTAGTTTTTGACAAAATAGAAGGATGAAATTTGTTTGTTCTACCTGCCATTAATGGAGAAGCATTACATTTCATTTGTGATAATACAAGTACAGAAATACAGCATTAGGTTTTCAACTGTCAGATTTTTAACTGTCAGAACTGTAATCGACAAAAACCACTTCTCATATCTTTTAAATTTTGGAACTCCAGATGGACAAAGACCGTTTGCCATCAACTAACACTTGTTTGAAACACTTTCTCAGTGATTTGGCACCTGTATCAAGTCTAGAGACTGCAAAAGAGGTTCCCTATCTAAACGCCTACATTCTTGTAAGAGTTCAATTAGCTCCCTGGAGTCCTAGAGTTCTATTGTCCTTTTACATTCATAGATGCATTGTGTATTGTCACTTTCTACCTTTGTGTATTGGTGTCGATGGAATGGGATAGAGATTAAGGACCGACATCACATTCTGGAAAGGGATTCCAAATCCCCATCTGGTCAGCCACATTTTTTTTTTCAACTGAACAAGGTGAATGTTGGAAGGTCCTTTGAAAGGACCACCCCAGTTTTGTGCCCCCATCTTGTCCAATTGGTATTTGCGCTCGGCCTGTATTGATCTCATCAACAACGGGACGTTGAATACAAATGTTCGTTCCTATCTTTTCTCTTGCTGTTAAAATTATTATTTACTGAATTCTGCATTTCGTTCCACGTATTTCACTCGGTGAAACATCATCATTCTTGACAGCCGTATTTCAGCAACAATGTCATTTTATCTAGAACACACAGTAGACAATTTAGATCTGAACACTTCCTTATTAGATAGACTACAGCTTCTAAGAAAATCATTCCGAAATAAGTCTTTCTAAAATTCAGCTGCATCGTATATCTCCAAAAGAAGTTTTCGATGTTATTAGTCAGCTCTCTTAAAAATGCATGTATTCCGTTGGCTATGACGAAATCGCTAATGTAACAATGACATCATGTTCGTCTGAGCTTTGTAATATGTTAAATTACATATGTAATTCAACTTTTAATAGTGGTAAGTTTTCAGACAGACTTAAAGGTGCTGTTGTGTAACCACTTCACATACAAAGAATTAAAACAACAGTACACATCTACCAGTCAACTTCACAGATGCCATTATTTTCCAAAAGGATTGCGATCATGTACAACAAACTACATAAACTCTTAGCAGTACACAAAAACATACTCAGTAGGAAACAGTTTGGACTACTAGAATCTTGGATTCATATACAAAGACGAGTTCAACAGCGGTTCTCTTTACATGTTTCTGCTTCTTATGCTCAAAGCACCTCTTATGTACTGAATTACGACTCCCTTTACAATGACCACTCCTCCGCTGAATGTTTATCACCAAAATTTTTACAAGGTTTCTGAGAGAGATATCGACTACTAATATTGTCGTATGTTAGACAGCCAACACATTGTGTAACTGTTGCTTGTCAGACTTAACATCTCATCTCGTGTATGCTTACGTATTCCAACGAAGCTGGGAATCAAAGTTCAAAATACGGATATTGTGTGAAAAGGATGTCCAAAAATTTCCATTTAAGACACATTTAGTCATCCTTCTGATGCTGAGAACTTTTATCGTTGAATCTATGGCTTATATTAGTTTATCGTCAGTGATTTTCAGATCAACGTTACGAATTACAGTGCTGGGTTAATGTGTGAGCTGGTATGTAGGCTAATTGTTTACTATGAAACAGCGACAGTTCTACCAAGAGGTTTACAGCTATGCGGAAGTTAAGTCTTTCCTAATCTGTATCTCCCTACAGATTGTTAATTTGTAGTGTCCCTTCGGCATTCAGTTTTTCTTTAAAAACAAATTTTTCCAACGTAATCGGGTGTCTGTTGCCAACATTTCCGGCCGTTCCCTCCACAGACATGTAAAAATGAGTCAACTTTTAATCGATTGTCTCCTGATTGTATATACATACACTGATACTGTGTCTGTCGCTTTGAATGAAGCAACACTGCTGACCAAATGATGCGTCAAGGTACGTGCCAAGGAAGGTTTTACAGCGTTCTTCAAAGACTCTTTGCCACACAAAGCAATATAACCCGTATTTGGTTCTATGGAGCGTTCCAGGTTACTGTAATAAAATACCAGTGTAGTCAGCACATCGATTTTATTCAGTAATTTATTTGGTTTAAGGCAGCTGCCTTCTCAGATAAACACTTGCTTTTCAACTTAAAGTTTTTGGAGTCAATATCGGTGTTCAAAGGCTCGTTGTCTTCATTCTGATTAATTAGGACAACAGCCTCAATTACATCTTCGTACCATGGCTCTTTGGTTGCTGGTTTGTACATGTTCAGACATGCTTTGGGCTGGTCGCCTTTATCGTACTGTACACTGTCCATAATTTCAATATACGCTAAAATGTATGTAATATTACAAACTACATTTCGGCACACTGCAACTTATCTCACAAAACGATAAAATACACAGCGATGTGAACAGCTGGTTCTCTTTACTCTTAATGTTGGTACTGTTTTTGTAAATTAATTCTTTCATGTACTGTCGTGTATGTCATCTGTGATACGCCGTTCTATCATTCACATTTATCTTTCTTGGAGTTGTAATTTTCACACAAATATTTATTTATAAATGTTACACTTCCATAATCGTCCTATTTAAGTCTCGTTATTTTCTTATTAACGTCTTTAACTCAATTCATTAAATATTGTGGAAATTATATAACATTCTCATCTTTCTTATTTCTGCTCTGTTATCGCAGATGCGTCTCGTCCATACGCTGCCGGAAACCTCTGAAACTATATTAACTAAGTTTACTACAAAATATTTCTCTAAGCTTCATTATTAACCTTCTTTCTCGTACTGTCGCATTCGTTCTCATACTCTTAATCGACTTTAAACGACTTTCTCTTAATATTGTTGAGCCCACTTATGCAAATTAGAGTTGCTAAATTCTGTGCATCAAAGCTGAGTACACTGTAGTACATGGGGGATGGGGCGGAGCTAGAACGACAATCACCTTCAGTTTATTCCTTTACTCTCGATATAGTCCTTATGAGTAACTTAATTGCATCAGGTACCATGGATAACACATTTGTAAATCACAGTAACCTTATCACGCGTTATATTGGGAGTGGTATAAAGAAAAAGTCGCCGCAGTTCATATATGCTAGTTTTTAGGTATGATTTTCAGAAATAAAATAGCATTTACCTGTTGCGCTTTTCATGATGTATCCAGTTCTTGTTGTAGTAATGTCTTGAAAATTTTAAGAACGTAATTCACTTAATTTCGATATGAGTTATTCACAAGTTGAATTTTCAGAGATATTAATCACTTAGTCTACTATCTGAATTAGTCCAGTGATTTCTACTGCACTACTCACTTCTCAAAGACAGCTAGATAAATAGTCACTCTTATGCTATCTCTGATGAAATCTACAACGTTCTGAACAGATTACACAAGTGGAACATGCAAAGCTTCTTAGTTCGTGTTCAAAAAAGTTACACTGACTCCCTTTTTAGTAATTACAACAAAATAAGAAAATGTCTACATTATTATTCTTCTCGTCAAATTTTATGAATCACAAGAACGCTTACATTTCGTGGATTCACATGTCTATGCATGATGCAAATGACGAAAATACGAGGCAGCCTTTCATATTCACGAAGTGTTGGGCGCTTGACATAGCGACGAAGAGGAAACCACAACCTTATTTAGATTTTACTACCGTATAAATATAAAGGAACCTGTTGTTAATAATGTCCTGATAAAATCGGAACATATGTTAATTCTTCGTCATATAAGTTCTCTCGCTATTTGTATAGCTACTAACAACGAACGACTTTGTTTAAAATAAGGATATGTGCTATTAAAGCTTTGAAGATTTACGTAATCCTGAACTGAGTCCTAACGACGGTCAGACATCTTACCTTGCACCAGCGAAAATTATTACAAATATTTTGCCGTAGGCCTAATTAATGTAGCCCATTTCAAACCTGATCGAGAGTTTTTTTAATTATACTCACATATCGGTTCAGCTGCATTGTCGCATCAGCATTCAAACTTCTGTTAATGTTCACATAAACTTTATTCCCTCCTGGTCTCTTAATAAAATAATCTGCTTGATGTAACTAATTCAAATGAACCCAGTTTTTCTCAACGTTCGCCATGTAGTTTTCCTCGTAGTTTTCTTACTTTGATTGTATCCTCTAACGTATATCATAAAGTTACTAGAGAAATTTATTTGAAACTGCCTATCAGTCAAATCCACCGAATGGAGAATTAGATCTGTTTCATTTAGACAGAATTGATTTCATTACTAAAAAACACAATATTGTATATGTGTTTCAGGATCATTTAGCTTAGTTAATCGTTTTTCGGCTTACAAGGCCATCATCAGACTTTAACTGACTACTGGCGTCAAAGAAGTTATAATATTTCTAAACAACATTGGAAAAAATGTCATCTGAAAGAGGTATGAACACGAAGTAAATGTTGAAAAGTAAGTACAAATAAAAGGAGCAAACCAGGAAAAATATTAACAGTAAACTCGATAAACAGTGTGTACGTAACAATTTAAATTAAACTAACAGTTCAAATAAAATAAAATTAGTGCTTGACATAGTATTAAAGAATAGCTTTACGAGATATTACATATGGAAAGTGATACAGAAATGCAGTGAAAAATAGAATTGACTGTTGTAACAGAATCTATGGAGTACACAGGCAATCACAATAAAAGAAATAAATACAGAATAGTTGAGAAATTGAAAGGAACAGACAGTGTGGGAAGCACTGAACATTTGTGAGGATTAAGTGAAATTTAGAAGAGGGGAAGTATTGAGCTGTGTTTGGTCTTTTAATTTTAAACCAGGATTGTGACTCAGATGTTTGTTGATTTCCATGCTTTTAAAAGATTGAGTTTTACACCCTTGTTTGCTAAGTGGAAGTAACGGGACTGTGGCTGGTAGCTGTGGCTCTCAATCAGTGCATCCCAACAAATGTGGAGTCATACTTCTGCAAGTTACAGCTGTATTCATGGTCAGATAACCTAGTTGTTATGTCTTGCCTGCTTGATCAATATAAAACTTATTACAATCAGGGCATGTAATTTTATATACCCCACCGTTGGCTAGTAATTGAGTGTTATCTAAGCTGTTGAAAATACATTGCGCAATAGTGTTCCACACACATTAGAAAATCCTACAGTTGCATGATTTCATTGTTTTTCCCACACTTTGTGACACCTCTCCTATATATGGGATTAACACTACTTGCTGGAGACCTTGGAAAGAGCAGCAGAGGGGAGGGGGGGAGGGGGAGGGGGGTAGTAGAGGATGGGTGCAATTTTCAATTTTTTTTTTTTCCCTATGCAAGACATGGTCTATCAGGACAAGGTTGTATCCATTGGTTGGGACCATAAATATATGAGACAGCACATTATCGAGTGAAAAGCTGTATGGTGTGTGTTACTGGATGTTGTAAGCATGCAAACATTACTTTATCCTCAACTGTAGTTTTTCTATAATTTTTGAAACAATGTGTCTGTGGAATTACGTGAGTTGTCAGTTCTAGGTAGTTTGTGAATTTGTCCACAATCGCCATTCCAAGCTGCTTAAGTTACGAAAAAATGTGTTGAGCTGTTTTGTAAAACGAAAAATGGCTCTGAGCACTATGGGACTTATCATCTAGAAAATCCCTGACCCCGCCGGGAATCGAACCCGGGAACCCGGGCGTGGGAAGCGAGAACGCTACCGCACGACCACGAGCTGCGGACATTTTGTAAAACCTGTCTACGTACACGGTACACTATTTACGTATCTGAATCTGTAATTAATATTTGCATTCAAAGGTTCTTTATTCAGAAGATGTTGTTCAGAACTGTCCATGAATATTTCAGCCAAAAGCAGATTGAGAGGGGACCCCATAGCTACGCCAGCTATCTGTTATACAAAGTCACTTCGTTTTTGCAGTTGATACGTGTTTGTCATGCGCTGCAGCACTTGTGCTTGCCAAGCAGTTCCTGCCACGTGTCGAGCGATACGTAATTTTGTTGCTACATTTTTCTGTAGCTGTGACTTAACAGTATCTCAAAGGAGACATAACGTTTTTTGACTGTATTTTGGAGACGTATTAGCGATCACGCATGGTTCGGATCTGATGCCCATCTGCCGTTTCATCCAAGGTTTTACAGATGATTGACATGTTCTTATGCGCACTCGGACCTCGGAATTCGATGCACAAGAACTACCAGTCCTGTGAGTACATCGCTTTTCTGTCCACTTTGTTGCCTACTAGTGCTTTTACTCATGTATTTTTATTCCATATGCAGATATGACCTGAAGATATACCTCCAGAGCACAAATCCGGTCGCACACAGAGAAAAGACAATAAACAGCAATTGCGAATTTGGACTTTAAGTCAATTATAATATGGACTATTTTACCGTCTCTGATTTTAAATTGTTTGATTGTCGTTCACATTATGCACAAGTTTTTTAAGTGAGGGTGCCCAACCTACAAGGATTTGTAATCGCTCTCTGGTGTCCATCCAGGTGCTGTGGTTGACGAATCTGGTACTGTCGTTGATCATACACGATACTTCGACAGCATATCTTGCTGTAATTTTCAGGCGATTCATGCAGATTGACCTCAGTCTGCTGGCATCATCTGAAGATGAAGGGAGCAAACGCTCTCGCTATGTTGTACATCGTTAACGACAGCACCAGGCTGCATACCAGAGTGTAAGACAAACACTTGTATTTTTATTTATCATTTTAGTGTTATTGTTCCCTTTAGTAACTCTACAGCATTCTTCATTTCATTTAATGAGGCTATCGATTTGCATGATCTGTTCCCTGATTGCCCACAACACGTCTTATACGTTATAAGGTATTATATTAAGTATGTACACTCCTGGAAATTGAAATAAGAACACCGTGAATTCATTGTCCCAGGAAGGGGAAACTTTATTGACACATTCCTGGGGTCAGATACATCACATGATCACTCTGACAGAACCACAGGCACATAGACACAGGCAACAGAGCATGCACAATGTCGGCACTAGTACAGTGTATATCCACCTTTCGCAGCAATGCAGGCTGCTATTCTGCCATGGAGACGATCGTAGAGATGCTGGATGTAGTCCTGTGGAACGGCTTGCCATGCCATTTCCACCTGGCGCCTCAGTTGGACCAGCGTTCGTGCTGGACGTGCAGACCGCGTGAGACGACGCTTCATCCAGTCCCAAACATGCTCAATGGGGGACAGATCCGGAGATCTTGCTGGCCAGGGTAGTTGACTTACACCTTCTAGAGCACGTTGGGTGGCACGGGATACATGCGGACGTGCATTGTCCTGTTGGAACAGCAAGTTCCCTTGCCGGTCTAGGAATGGTAGAACGATGGGTTCGATGACGGTTTGGATGTACCGTGCACTATTCAGTGTCCCCTCGACGATCACGAGTGGTGTACGGCCAGTGTAGGAGATCGCTCCCCACACCATGATGCCGGGTGTTGGCCCTGTGTGCCTCGGTCGTATGCAGTCCTGATTGTGGCGCTCACCTGGACGGCGCCAAACACGCATACGACCATCATTGGCACCAAGGCAGAAGCGACTCTCATCGCTGAAGACGACACGTCTCCATTCGTCCCTCCATTCACGCCTGTCGCGACACCACTGGAGGCGGGCTGCAGGATGTTGGGGCGTGAGAGGAAGACGGCCTAACGGTGTGCGGGACCGTAGCCCAGCTTCATGGAGACGGTTGCGAATGGTCCTCGCCGATACCCCAGGAGCAACAGTGTCCCTAATTTGCTGGGAAGTGGCGGTGCGGTCCCCTACGGCACTGCGTAGGATCCTACGGTCTTGGCGTGCATCCGTGCGTCGCTGCGGTCCGGTCCCAGGTCGACGGGCACGTGCACCTTCCGCCGACCACTGGCGACAACATCGATGTACTGTGGAGACTTCACGCCCCACGTGTTGAGCAATTCGGCGGTACGTCCACCCGGCCTCCCGCATGCCCACTATACGCCCTCGCTCAAAGTCCGTCAACTGCACATACGGTTCACGTCCACGCTGTCGCGGCATGCTACCAGTGTTAAAGACTGCGATGGAGCTCCGTATGCCACGGCAAACTGGCTGACACTGACGGCGGCGGTGCACAAATGCTGCGCAGCTAGCTCCATTCGACGGCCAACACCGCGGTTCATGGTGTGTCCGCTGTGCCGTGCGTGTGATCATTGCTTGTACAGCCCTCTCGCAGTGTCCGGAGCAAGTATGGTGGGTCTGACACACCGGTGTCAATGTGTTCTTTTTTCCATTTCCAGGAGTGTATATGAGATACCATATTTAGAAATTAATAATATTTTCACCGTCATATAAACTAATAATAGCAATAAAAGGAATAAAAGATTAATGATGGGAAAAAATAAGATAAAATCCTACAATTATACTCCATTTATAATTATTCTTATATCTTAATCAATTCTCAATACTAATTGAAACTTAAATGCTGTTATACATTGGATCCTCAATGGTCACGATAAAACTTGAGTCACAGCTCCTTTTGTGCCTTTTAAAAATTCCAGTTGTCTAGAAAAGCCCTATTCTTTTGTGGTGCTCAGTATGAGATGGGACATGGCGCCTCATGCGGGTTGCCAGATGTTTAGTTATGTTGTCCACAGCATGAACGAAAATAATGAAGTACACATGACTTAGTGTGTACCAACTGGATCTAAAAAAACTAAACTCCGTCCTAAAAGGCTTTGGAAGTCCCAACGGTACCGAGCGGCCGCCGTGTCATCCTCAGCCCACGGGCGTCACCGGATGCGGATACGAAGGGGCACATGGTCAGCACACCGCCCTCCCGGCCGTATGTCAGTTGACGAAACCGGAGTCGCTACTTCTCAGTCAAGTAACTCCTCAGTTTGCCTCACGAGGGCTGAGTGCACCCTACTTGCCAACAGCGCTCGGCAGACCGGATCGTCACCCATCCAAGTGCTAGCCCTACCCGGCAGCGCTTAACTTCGGTGATCTGACGGGAACCGGAGTTACCACTACGGCAAGGCCATTGGCTACCAACTGAGTCTATCTGCAACAAAATTAAATAATATATCTGTCACAACTACAAATCGTATAAGAAATATAAAGAACACTCTTCAATACATATTTTTAATATATTAGTCAATAATAACTGTTCTTCCTGTTATCAGAAACTGTGGCAGCAATGAGCTTTTATGTGCTTGACGCTTCAGCTGTTTACATCCCCTGTACCCTAAACTTCGGAAGTTCCCTGTGTGATAACTGGTTAGCACTGTTATTTATTGCTGCCCAGGAATCTGGTTACTTAATATAAGTCGAAGGTCAACATCTACCGCGATATTGCCCTGATATCATTGGTTAGAGAACACAGTAATGCAATGTGATCAAATGTACCGAGCCCTCTACATTCGCATCTTTGTGACTGACTTTTGCCTATTTTATTTTTGTGCAGATATACAGAGTATGGCCCACGTCCCATTTTGGCATTGAATCATGCCTAAACTTGGGTTCACATACTGCATCTTCTTCCTTTCTCGGATGTAAACACGATGACCACTATTCTTATTGTCCCAGTTACTCTGCCACGTACCATTTCCCTAGGATTTTTATGCAAGCTCTTGGTGATTGGATCCCCACTGATCTGCCCCACTTTCTCAGTCTACCGATTTCGTCACCAAAGCACACAGGTCGTTATCTGACGATTATATCAATAGGATTTACGTGGTGACTTTTCCACTGCATACAAACTCTACGGATTGATCAATGAGACGATATGGAACAAGAGGGGTCTAATGAACTTATGTCCAGAAATGCATCGTTTCCATGCTAGAGACCATTTATTCAATCATAAGTTGTTACAGAAACTTCGGTCTAATGTACCATGCAGTCACAGCTACATGGTTTCCATGTGCCTCAACGCAAGTGTGTATGAGCCATAGCATGTTCTGTCTCACACATTCACATTGGCCAGGTTGCATCCTAACAGTGTGAAAGCAGCATGAATACGCTGCTCCATTATCTCCACATCTGGAATGGGCTCTGTAAACATGATACTTTTGAGATGATCCCATAACCAGAAACCGCACAAGTTGAGATCTGATGAACGAACAGGCCATGCATCTGGATCCCTTCGTCCCACCCATCGACCAGGGAAGACACGACTAAGATGCGTCCAGACGTTAACTTCAAAGTGGGCTGCAGCACCATCATGTAGCAGCCACATAACCCTTCGAATCATCTTCCAGCAGAGGAGGCAAAGTCACCTGCAAGAAACGCCGATAGTTCTGGCTTGCTAGGCGATGTCAAAGAAAGGCTGGTCCCAAAATACTGTTGCCAATTATCCCAGCCCACTCATTCCGGCTGCACCGATCCTAACGATTCGCTGTCACCATAGCAGAGGATTTCTGCATACTATCACACAGATGAGTGTTATAAAAGTCGAAGATACCACTCCGCGTAGAGGTGGCCTCGTCTGTGAATAGGGTGGATGACACAAACCCGCAATCGTGGTTGTTTGGTGAAGAAACCAGTGACAAACTGCTCCCGATGTGGAAAGTCTGTCGCTAGGAAGCCCTGCACAAGTTGTAAGTGATAAAGGCAGCAACAATTGTCGTGGATAATGTTCCACACGGTCGTCTGGCTTACCCTGTACTGGTGGGCCAACTGCCAGGTACTACACGGCGGTCACCTTCCACAGTGTTTATCACATTTTGCTCCAAGTATGCCGTCCGAACATTTCAGGTACGTCCTCAATGATTTCGTGCTTCCTGAAAGGGCCCTATCTCAGACAGTCAGCGAAACACTGTTGCAAAGGTTGAATTCTGTGATTGTTGTTTGCAGGGATTGGTCCACTGATACAACGTCGCTACCCACCACCCGTGCCGGCCAAGGTAACCGAGCGGTTCTAGGCGCTACAGTCTGGAACCGCGCGACCGCTACGGTCGCAGGTTCGAATCCTGCCTCGGGCATGGATGTGTGTGATGTCCTTAGGTTAGTTAGGTTTAAGTAGTTCTAAGTTCTAGAGGACTGATGACCTTAGAAGTTAAGTCCCGTAGTGCTCAGAGCCATTTGAACCCACCGCCCGTCGCTAGTTGCCTTTCCGTAAGTAAACACGACGTCGGCAAGCTCTCGGCTCGAATACGGAACCATTGTGTACAATTATGTATCACATCCACTACAAGGTGAGTCAGCAAGAGAAGCGAATCGAATATAATATTACCAATTACTATGGCAGGAGAGGACGCTAGGGCATGACGTATGAGTAACAGTACCACCCTCCAGGAGGAACCCATGCATACTGTAACTGTGGTTGCGTGGTACAGCACGTATTATACCACAGACTCTGTAACAAAGTATGATTGAATAAATGTTCTCTAGCATGGAAACCATACATTTTCAGACATAAGTTCATTAGATCTTTTTTGTTCCGTATCCTCTCATAGATCCATTAGCACATACGTCCCACCTCAGTTACACGTTTCACGGACAACAACAATGGGACAATACTAGACGCAGGCAGGTGAGGTACACAAATTCCCTTCCCTGGGGAGGGGGGGGGGGGGGGGGTAAGAGGGTGACATAAAGAGCGTCCGGCCACCCTCTACCGTTAACACACTAACACTGCCAAATCTAGAAGATAGATATCCCGACACCATGAAGATACAGGAAGAAGAAGATACCTTGTCAGCCCAGAAAGTTTCGAGACTAGATTAAGGAAAGAAATGTAAGAAAAAAAAGTTATGGGTTTATGCTTCAGGTGTCTTACATATTCTCCCCAACTTGATATCGATGTGCACAACGTTCATACAATGAGGTGAAACTGTCAGAAAAGTCTGGTGTATTTTTTACTCGGGCGTCACATTCGCGCCTTCCTCGATCACGCGGACCCATTATAGACCCTCTTTGCACGTTGTCGCTTTGTAGTAGGTTCGTTTTGGTAACATCCTTGATGATTTTTTCCAGAAAATAACTGTTCGCGTTTTTCGTTTCGATCAAGTCTCGATAGGTGTCCATAGGTCATTGCTTTTTGTTCAGGAGCCAAGGTGTGCGAGACAAACTTTGCACGCAAAATACCTTGGAGCCATTGTAAGATATGTTCAGTTCGTTCGTCCACTGAGATTTGTGACACAACGTTGACACAATACTGTCGCACAGCCACCACTTAACACTGCCTGCTCTCAACTGCCTGTTCAAATGCGCATCCGTTGTTTACAGCTGTTACTTCAAGCTACGACCGTTGTTACTGCGCTGACGTCACTTATAAGCCAGGAGTAAAATACCTCTCGGAATTTTTGGACAGAAGCATGTATCTCCGAAATTACTATCAATGCGTCTACTGGTTTTGTACTAAATGTTCCCGTAAATCTTAGAAGTACACTTCCCTGCTTTTGTGTTGGGTGTGCTATCGCACGTTGATTGCGCAGCTGCTGAGTCCACATGTTTGCTGCGAGTAAACGACGAAGACAAATACGGAACTATGGTTACAATCTCACTGCTGAAAACGGTAATTTATAAGTCACAGTTCCAACTTGTACATGATTTTGCAAGCTATCCCGGTGATTTTGTTGACACAAGCTAAGAATTTCTTTTTTTATTGTCTATGTACAGTCCTTACTGATATAAGAACACACATCATTTCTGCGAATAAAACTCCTACGTAATGTGAGAGTAGGATTGCTACTGAGAGACGTTCTAACCTTTTAGCATTGAAAAGTTTTCTTGTGGACAAGTGTTGTGAGTTTGTTGTTAATTCAGCATTGTTGCATGAGTGACAGAACACTTACTGCTTTTTTCTCCAGACCGTCGTCAGCGTACTCAGTGACAATGACAGTATCGTCTTACCCATCCATCAGCACAGGTATTAGACAAAGTTAGTGAACTGCTTATAGATGTTGATCCTGAAATTCTTGGTATATTGGAGCACCACTTAAATAATTTGACAATTCAGAGGATTTCTTTACCAGGATACAGATCAGCTGGCTGTTTTTCAAGAAGTTACTTACGGGGTGGGGGAGTATAAGTAAAAAACAGTTTTCCATTTGAGTCCATAGACGTATCACAGCACTGCACTGAACAGATATTTGAATGTTGTGCACGGGCAGTTGAATTTAGTGTAACTAAATTTCTAATTGTTGTTGTTTATAGGTTCCCTAACTCTGACTCCAGAGCATTTCTGCTCAAGCTAGAGAGGGTTCTTGATTCACTTTGTAGGAAGTACCAGAAATTAGTTACATGTGATGACTTCAATATATATTTTATAAATGATGGTGCAAGAAAAAGGATGTTGATAGAACTCCTAAATTCGTATGATGTGATGCAGACTGTGTATTTTCCAACTATGGTGCAGCGGAACAGTAGCTCAATCATAGACATTCTTCATTACTGGATGGGCATTCTGTTAGTAAAAGGGGGAATGGTCTTTCAGACCATGACGCACAAATTTTAACACTAAAAGTCTTTTCTACTGAAATGTCGCATATAATTACAAACTATGTAGGAAAGTTAATCCAACAGCAATACAGAATTTTTGAAACCTTGTCAGGGAACAAGAGTGGCAGGATGTTTATAGTGTCGATAACATAGATCATAAATATAATTCTTTCCTTAACACATTTCTCACGCTCTTTGAGAGTTGCCTTCCATAAAAACCTTCTAAATGGGGTATTAGAAGTAATAGACAGCCTGTGGCTGACTAGTGGGATAAGGATATCATGTAGAACAAAGTAGAAATTATATCAAAATGATAGAAGTAGTCACAATCAAGCTGCAGTAGCCCATTATAAACAGTATGTTAAGGTACTTAAAAATGTTATTAGGAAGGCAAAGAGATTGTGGTATGCAAATAGAACAGCTAATTCATGTGATAAAATTAAAACCATATGGTCAGTTGTGAAGGAAGTGTCTGGTCAGCGGCACAAGGTCGACGATATACAGTCAGTTCATAGTAAAAATATTTCTGTTACTGATAAATCAGATATATATATATACAGTATTTAACAATAATTTTCTGAACAATGTTAATGAATTAAATAAAAGTTTAGTTTCTACAGGGAATCATAACTTTCTTCTTTCTTGGCAAGTGCCTTTCTGAGACTGATGTCTGAAATACTCCTCTGCGATACAGACAAGGGAGAGACTCAGTCAATAATTAAACCACTGAAGACTAAGGACTCTCACGGCTATGATGGAGTGCCTAGCAGAATATTAAAGTACTGTGCTGCACATGTTAACTTGTATTTAGCCATATTTGTAATTTTTCCTTTAGGAGTGGTCAGTTTCCTGAATGGTTAAAGTACTCAGTAGTGAAGCCACTTTATAAAATAAGAGAAAGGAATAATGTGGACAATTTTAGACCTATTTCTATGCCATCAGTGTTTGCTAGTGTTATTGAAAAGGCTGTGTATGTAAGGATAATTCATCATTTTATATCACATGATCTGCTATCAAATGTGCAGTTCACCTTTAGAAGCCGTTTAACAACTGAAAATGCTATATTCTCTTTTCTCTGTGAGGTACTGGATGGGTTAAGCAAAAGGTTTCGAACGTTAGGCATATTTTTTTATTTAACTGAGGCATTTGATTGTGTTGATTACAAAATATTGCTCCAGGAGTTGGACCATTACGAAATATGGGGAATAGCTCACAATTGGTTCACCTATTACTTTAGCAACAGACAGCAAAAGGTCATTATTCACAAAGTTCAGAATGACTGTGACGTGAGGTCTGAGCGGGATGCAGTCAAGTGGGAGGGGGGGGGGGGGGGGGGGGGTGCCCTAGTGATCGATGTTGGCGCCACTCCAGTTCCTAATTTATATAAATGATATGTCCTCTAGTATTACAGGTAACTCTAAAATATTTCTGTTTGCTGATGACACTAACTTGGTAGTGAAGGATGTTGTGTGCAACATTGGCACGGTTTCAAACAGTGCAGTTCATGATCTCAGTTTATGGCTTGTAGAAAATAAACTAAGGCTAAATACAGTAAGACTCAGTTTTTACAGTTTCTAACAAACAATTCAACAAAACCTGACGTTCTATTTTCACAGAATGAACATATGATTAGTGAAACTGAACAATTCAAATTTCTAGGTGTTTAGATACATAGTAAACTGTCATGGAAAGCCCACATTCAGGATCTTGTTCAAAGACTTACTGCTGCCATTTTTACTCTTCAAACGGTATCTGAGGTGAGTGTTAGTTTGGCACGAAAATTAGTCTACTTTGCTTATTTTCATTCGCTTATGTCGTATGGTATTACATTTTGGGGCAACTCTTCCCACTCTAAAAGGATATTTTTGGCTCAGTAACGGGAGGTTTAGGCTTGGTGAACAAGTGTCTGACTCAGACAGCTTGCCAGCAGAGTACGAACACCTACAGCAAGTGTTCGCAGACAATGGCTACTCAACAAGGGACATCCGCAAGGTGCTACATCCCTCCAGACGACCTGATACTGAGGGAGAAGAACAAGAAGAAGAGACCAGGAGGGTAACCTTTCTACGGTATGCAGGACCTATATCTGCTAAGACCAGCAAAATACTGAATAAGCACAATATCAAGAGTGTGTTCTGCCCACCAAACAAGATCAAGGCGCTTCTTGGAACGGTTAAGGATGTTCTGGGATTGAGAAAACCTGGTATCTACCATATATCATGTGAATGCGGTATGTCTTACATTGGCCAGACCACCAGGACCGTTGATATAACATGTAAAGAGCAACAAAGGCATACTAGGCTATGACAAGCCACTAAATAGGCAATATCAGAACACTGCTTGGTACTTGAGCACACTATGAATTATGATAAAACCAGGATCTTATCTCAAACTCCAAATTTTGGAACAGCGTCATCACTGAATCGATCGAAATCAAGATGACAGAACATAATAAACGGGGAAGCTGGATACCAACTCAGCATGGCGTGGAACCCGGCTTTGGACATATTACAAAAACAACGGAAGAAAATACAAGACCAGGAGAATGGCAGGGGCGCTGGAGAAAGTCGTAACGGTCACCAACAGCAAACGCAGCCTGTGTACAGTGCTAGGAACGCGCCCGGCGGGCACGGACCTAGTACGGTACGCCATGAAACGGCCGCCACCGGGGAAAACAGCGGAAGCGGGCGCGGACGTAAGACGGAACATCTGGAGACCAACCGACACGGTCGCAGCGGGAACGGACGGCGTAGGGAACGACAGACACCACCCATACATAAATACAGGACACGGTCAGCCTGTCGTTCAGTCAGAGGAAGCACCTGATGAAGATGCCGAGGTACGACTTCGAAATATTGTGTTAGATAAACGCGGACCACCGGCAGTACACCCGATTCAACGAGATATCACAAAATCGCCTGGAAAGTCTAAAAAATTACTTCAGTAACATGAATTACACAGAAGAGGCATGCTCTTCAGCAAGAAAATTTACATCCGTCTGTACTAAGTACAGAACCATTTTTGACGACGTTAGGAACCAGGTATTAAATTGTAAGACATTTCCAGGGGCAGATGTGGACTCTGACCACAATCTATTGGTTATGAACTGTAGATTAAAACTGAAGAAACTGCAAAAAGGTGGGAATTTAAGGAGATGGGACCCGGATAAATTGACTAAACCAGAGGTTGTACAGAGTTTCAAGGAGAGCATAAGGGAACAATTGTCACGAATGGGAGAAAGAAATACAGTAGAAGAAGAATGGGTAGCTCTGAGGGATGAAGTAGTGAAGGCAGCAGAGGATCAAGTAAGTAAAAAGACGAGGGCTAGTAGAAATCCTTGGATAACAGAAGAAATATTGAATTTAATTGATGAAAGGAGAAAATATAAAAATGCAATAAATGAAGTAGGCAAAAAGAAATACAAACGTCTCAAAAATGAGATCGACAGGAAGTGCAAAATGGCTAAGCAGGGTTGGCAAGAGGACATATGTAAGGATGTAGAGGCTTATCTCACTGGGTGTAAGATAGATACTGCCTACAGGAAAATTAAAGAGACCTTTGGAGAAAAGAGAACCACTTGTATGAATATCAAGAGCTCAGATGGAAATCCAGTTCTAAGCAAAGAAGGAAAAGCAGAAAGGTGGAAGGAGTATATACAGGGTCTATACAAGAGCGATGTACTTGAGGACAATATTCTGGAAATGGAAGAGAATGTGGATGAAGACGAAATGGGAGATACAATACTGCGTGAAGAGTTTGACAGAGCACTGGAAGACCTGATTCGAAACAAGGCCCCGGGAGTAGACAACATTCCATTAGAACTACTGACGGCTTTGGGAGATCCAGTCCTGACAAAACTCTACCATCTGGTGAGCAAGATGTGTAAGACAGGCGAAATACCCTCAGACTTCAAGAAGAATATAATAATTCCAATCCCAAAGAAAGCAGGTGTTGACAGATGTGAAAATTGCCTAACAATCAGTTTAATAAGCCACAGCTGCAAAATACTAACGCGAATTCTTTACAGACGAATGGAAAAATTAGTAGAAGCCAACCTTGGGGAAGATCAGTTTGGATTCCGTAGAAATATTGGAACACGTGAGGCAATACTGACCTTACGACTTACCTTAGCAGAAAGATGAAAGGAAGGCAAACCTACGTTTCTAGCATTTGTAGACTTAGAGAAAGCTTTTGACAATGTTGACTGGAATACTCTCTTTCAAATTCTAAAGGTGGCAGGGGTAAAATACAGGGAGCGAAAGGCTATTTACAATTTGTACAGAAACCAGATGGCAGTTATAAGAGTCGAAGGACATGAAAGGGAAGCAGTGGTTGGGAAGGGAGTGAGACAGGGTTGTAGCCTCTCCCCGATGTTATACAATCTGTATATTGAGCAAGCAGTAAAGGAAACAAAAGAAAAATTCGGAGTAGGTATTAAAATCCATGGAGAAGAAATAAAAACTTTGAGGTTCGCCGATGACATTGTAATTCTGTCAGAGACAGCAAAGGACTTGGAAGAGCAGTTGAATGGAATGGACAGTGTCTTGAAAGGAGGATATAAGATGAACATCAACAAAATCAAAACGAGGATAATGGAATGTAGTCGAATTAAGTCTGGTGATGCTGAGGGAATTAGATTAGGAAATGAGACACTTAAAGTAGTAAAGGAGTTTTGCTATTTGGGGAGCAAAATAACTGATGATGGTCGAAGTAGAGAGGATATAAAATGTAGACCGGCAATGACAAGAAAAGCGTTTCTGAAGAAGAGAAATTTGTTAACGTCGAGTATAGATTTAAGTGTCAGGAAGTCGTTTCTGAAAGTATTTGTATGGAGTGTAGCCATGTATGGAAGTGAAACATGGACGATAAATAATTTAGACAAGAAGAGAATAGAAGCTTTCGAAGTGTGGTGCTACAGAATAATGCTGAAGATTAGATGGGTAGATCACATAACTAATGAGGAAGTATTGAATAGAATTGGGGAGAAGAGGAGTTTGTGGCACAACTTGACAAGAAGGGACCGGTTGGTAGGACATGTTCTGAGGCATCAAGGGATGACAAATTTAGCATTGGAGGGCAGTGTGGAGGGTAAAAATCATAGAGGGGGAGACCAAGAGATGAATACACTAAGCAGATTCAGAAGGACGTAGGTTGCAGTAAGTACTGGGAGATGAAGAAGCTTGCACAGGATAGAGTAGCATGGAGAGCTGCATCAAACCAGTCTTAGGACTGAAGACCACAACAACAACATGGTGGTTAAAATCTGTAATCAAGTGGACTGCCAAGAAAAATTAGAAAACGGACAATCTTTAATGTTAAAGAGGGAAATATGTGGTGGATTTAAGAGTCATCTATGTGGTAAATTCTCAAAGCGCATTTCTGTGTGAAATAACGTCAAGGCAAAACAGTGCGACTGCAAGAGGAATATTCGAAGAGATTGGTACAGTAGCTATGGAAACCATTTTGAGGAAATATAAGAATCTTATAGCTGTACCATATAAAGTGGAACTGGTTGACGCTAAAATGGTTGTATTAATAGATGAGCTGACTGGGATATTGCAACCACTCTTTCTAGACGACTATTGCGTTAGGAATCCGGATATAAGGCAATCTTTTCTGGGATTTTTTACCAAAATGGAAATGTGTGATTATCTACCACAAACTAAGATTTCTGTGTACCAGAATACTACGATGGAAACAGCAACGTGACTGTGAGAAACGTTAAGACACTTGGAATAGGCACTTTAAAGAGGATGAACTCCAGTTGTAAAATAAAGACACATAACAAATTTATGTACCAAATCACAAGGCCAGTAGTGGACAGAGATATATGAAACCATTTTAACAATTTTATAAAGTTCCCTGTTATGCATCTACAAGGAAGTATTATGTCTTATAGGGCTAAAGAACATGGTATTACCAGACTGGAACCTGCGATTTATAACTGCAGAATGAATGGTGTGTTTGACCCTGTGGAAGATTCTCTAAGTGTATTCAACACTAAAAATCAGTGCTTAAGATGTACTTTGCCATGCTTGTGCCTATCTCTTCTATGCAGCATAAAGTACAGCTTACAGAGCAGTTGGCGTATTTTTTTTAAACTGTTCTGCAATTTGTCCAATTGGATGCAATAAGAATACACAAAAGCTGAGTAGTGCGCAAGTAAACTTTCCAGCCAATCAAGGTTTAGAAAAGATTGTAAACTATGTTCTTCTTGCCTACAGTTTTAATTATTTGCCAGCAAACAGTGTGGAAATTGTTAACACAAACTCCAATAAGGACAAAATAACTTTTATATTGGAGAAAAGCATTTTTTTCCAATCCAGGACACTGATTTCCAAAATATTATCAAATATATATATTGCTGCATTTTGTTTTTTCCACAAATAATCTTAGTTTTCAGGTCTTAAGAAAAAGATGTACTATATCAGACAAAAATAAATGCCTGTAACAGATGTTACTCTTTTAAGGGCTCTAAATTTAAAAAATGCAAACAGGAATATTAGACAAAAGTAATTAGCACAAATGAAGAATATAAATAGTTGTTGAAAAAAGAATAATCCATCGAAGATGTGAAACAAGACTTTCTGATTATTTTAAACAAATTGTCTGGAAAATATGGATACAACTGAGGAATGCAGGATTAAGCATTTGCTGTAAATACCCATGGATAGTGGCCATATGTTGGAGTACTTACAGAGAATTATGGATCCTAGGACGTTTACTACATTTCAAAATACATTTCAAAAGCTTGTTTCTAAACATCCATTCCCCTTTGGGTCTGCTTAAAAGGGATGGTAACATTGTATCTAATTATTTTGGTCTCAGCACTGTGCATCTTTGCCACCTGCAGAGTTTAAAACTGAACCGATAAATACATTTAACGACCATTTATTTCGTAAAGTGATAAACTAAAACTTCTGCAAGAATATTAGGAAGAATCCACAGGGTTTGTGAGTTTGCACACTGAAACAGTGATGTTTTCATGATGTTACATATACTATTCTGTGATTGTTTGACAGAAGCAAACCAAGCAGCCACCCTATTGATCTAGAGTCCAGGTGTTTCTGAAGCTGACACATCGTATTTGACATCTTTCATAATCGTACTCAACGAGAATATGCAGTTTAAGTGGTACATTAAATTACAGATCCCTCCAAAATGCTTCTTTTTTAGTATAGTTTGTTGTGCTAAAGTCTCAGGAAACGTGACACTGGTGGCTAAAAATGCCATAGAGCATATCTTGGATTAGCTCTTGATATCATTTACTAGTTGGTTATGGAAAGGAAAGGGGATACAGTCTATAAGCTTTTTAGAGAACCCTGGCATCATATATGTGATTGACAAGTATCACAGGCTTCCTCAGTAATGTAAACAATAAGCTGCATCTCTCAAAGCTACATTGGAACTTTCATAATGCACAGTCAATATAAAACCAGACATTAATGTCAGTTATATTATTCTAGTGCATAACATGATTGCAGTATCTACTTCCACCTTCCCTGAAAATCGTGTTTAGTGAGGTGAAGCATTACTAAAAAGCTCCTAAAAGGGCAAACGATTAAAGTTTGATGTATGTACCACCAGTAACATAACCTCAATGGGGCCTAAAATAAAAGCAAAGAAAAACTATATTAGCCTGTCAGTAACATCAGTTACATTTTTCTAGGATTTGATGAGGTGAAGCACTATTGAAAAACTTCTAAAAAACTTCAGGTGATTAAATTTTATTTATTACACTCACTGTTCCTTGAACATTACTTGTGACAACCGAAGCTGCCCCTGTCCACATTGCAGACAATACAATCATTAAAAAATACATGTCCTACTTGGAATTCGGCAAAACTGTGGTATATAGTAAGTGCAAAAACCATTTCACATTTCTCTTAAAATTACTTTCAAATATAGGAAACCAAAAATACGAGGGTGAGTCAAATGAAAACCTTAAATATTTTTTTAAAAAATATTATTTATTGTTCAGAAGTGGTACAAAGCTGTATCACTTTTCATCATAATCTCCCCCACGCTCAATGCAAGTCATCCAGCGCTTACAAAGTGCACAAATTCCTTTAGAAAAAAATTCTTTTGGTAGTCCGCGCAACCACTCAGGCACCGCTTGGCGTACCTCTTCATCAGAACGGAACTTCTTTCCTCCCATTGCGTCTTTGAGTGGTACAAACATATGGAAATCACTTGGGGCAAGGTCTGGTGAGTATGGTGGATGAGGAAGACACTCAAAATGGAAGAGAACCCAGGTTTCGTCCCCAGTAACGATTCTTGCGAGAAAGCTATCATTTTCCCGTTCAAAGCGCCGAAGAAATTCTTCACAAGCATCAACACGTCGTTCTCTCATTTCAGGAGTCAGCTGCCGTGGCACCCATCTTGCAGACACTTTGTGAAACTGGAGCATATCATGCACAATGTGGTGTACTGACCCATGACTAATCTGTAAACATGCTGCAATGTCATTCAGTGTCACTCGGCGGTTTTCCTTTACTATGGCTTCAACTGCTGCAATGTTCTGTGGAGTCACAACTCGTTATGCCTGACCTGGACGAGGAGCATCTTCCACTGAAGTCACACCATTTGCAAACTTCCTACTCCATTTGTAGACTTGCTGCCGTGACAAACATGCATCACCGTACTGAACCTACATTCGTCGATGAATTTCAATAGGTTTCACACCTTCACTACGCAAAAAGCGAATAACAGAACGCTGTTCGTCCCTGGTGCAAGTCGCAAGTGGGGGCGGCCATCTTTATAATGATACTGCAACGGTATGCGTGCATCTGCACTATGCTACCACCTACAGGCCATTCTGCACTCTGTTTGTAGCAAAGTTACCAACTTACAGGATAACGGCGTGAAATTTAGATTTATTATTACAAATTTAAGGTTTTCCTTTGACTCACCCTCGTAGGTCATAGATTTCGGTGTAGTAATGAGAGTAACTTCAAATCTATTGTCTTGCAAAATCTTAAAACATGAAATAAAGCTACCATCTGTTTCAACATCTGCAGGGTTAACACGCATATTTTTGGTACATACTGCTCACAATAACAAAGTCGAAAACAGAAAATCTAGAAAAGAGATAGGCTTCAGGTAACAGTATATGCTGTGCCCTGTCCTTTGCACTCTAGTAGATGAGTCTTCTATGGGGCATTATTCATATGACACAAACACAGTGGTCGTCGCTGTGCTGGTGCCAGTCTCTGGGATGTAGCTTCCAATCGCTGCACATCCTGTGCCCTAGTCATCAGACTCTGGCGTGTTGCGTATAGTTTTAGGAGGGAACTGGAAAAGAAGTCCAAAGAATCATTGTGCCACTTATCAATTAGTCTACATATTAAATAATGTATATAATTCGAACCAAGATGGATATAGTTTCCACTAAAAATCAATGTAAACTGTCAGTGTCAACTTCATATCTGATTATAAAGTGAAAATTTTTATGTGGGGGTACAGATGGCTTATTGAGCGTCGAAAGCTGTAGGACAAATTCTCACCAATTTATGCAATGTAAACGCATTGGGTACATAGATCAAACCATGAGAGCAATGATGGTGTTCCAAACGATTCAAAGATTGCACTGTGAGAACAAAGATTGCAGTGGTGTGGGCCAGAGATCAAAGATGACAGGTGGATGGACTCATCGTCAACTCCCATCCCACCACCTTCCTCGCCGTAGCGTTGTCCCTGCTTCTTGGTGGCTACCAGGGCGTGTGTAGCTATGAGGGCAGTACAGCACTAAATTACAAATCATAAGCCAGAAGTCTCATACCTTTGCTACTAAATACCTGCTCCATAACGCGCAGCTGCTCTCAGTTTGTACAAATAAGATTCAATTCCATGTGAAAATTGCATGTAAATACATGTAACTGTCCATCTATGAACTGCAAGCTGACTATATGTTCGTCACATAAGTGAGCCTCTTATGTGATGACTAATATTATCTTGAGCACTATGAAACTGCCTTAGAATCAGCCTGTCCCTGGATTACTCTAGCTGTTTCTCTGAAGTAAGCTATTACACGATTTCACATGTGAAGCTATTGTACGTATGGCGCGTTTACCCTTAACTCCTCTAACAGTTTCCATAGTTCCTACCTACTCCGTAAGGTTTTAAATTGCGTAAGTCACGTACGGTTAAGGTTACCCAGTATGAATGACACATTTGGGCGATGGCTGTGAGCTGTGAGCGTTGACGCGCTTGAAGAAATCATTGTATATTCTTTCGATGTCCACTACCTCGTGCTTCCAGGCGTATAATTCTCATAACAAGGTGCACAGGTCTTTCATGTCAATCGGAAGTTTGATTAACGAAGCAGAAAACGACGTAAATCCTTAGTCAGGTAAAAAGTTATTTGGCTACCCTTAGACTGAGACAGCATTGTAAGAAGTCAAAGTGTTGCATGTAGTATAGTAATACCTTCCAGCCTACATAAACGTGGATTTAATTCCATTTCACTGCAATAACTGTATCCACAAGAGTGACTGATTACAGCCAGATCATTATTAATAACATTCTCACTAATATTGAAAATAATTATTGTGATGCACAGCTCTGCAACAGCAATCTCTGATCGTCATGGTTAATGTGCTACATCTATAAAAATAGTTACTTTGAAAAAAATATAGCAAGACAAGAAAGAAGTCAGGATTATCAACCTACAGAACATTAAAATTTTTAAAAGAACACTGAGGAGAGAGGGTTGGACCGAAACAACGCAAGTTCAAGGGCAAAAATGAGAAGTATGATGCATTTCTTGGCACATTAATGCCCTCTTTCCTTGCAGTTTTCCTCCAGATTACTTGTCAGAAAAAGCAGCAACACTGTAAGCAATGGATTAGCAAGGAAATAATTGGATTCTGGAGGAAACTGAAGGATGTTAAGCAAACAAGGAATACAAAGAAATACAGTTTGGGAAGAAATGCAGGCAGTAGCAACAGAACCAAAGGCCAGTTCAGTAAGACAGCTGTCACAAATTAAAATCATAAAAGTAAAACAGAATAAAACGCAATTAACACTGGAAGATATACAGTAGAGCGTCGATTATCCGAACGTCGGTCAACCGAACGACCGCTTAACCGAACTGTGTACTCGCTCGCACCTGTTACTCTCCCACCCTACCGTCCATCATCGACCTCACTCCCAAACCAAGCTTCCCACAGTAGTCGCCGCGCTGGGCCACCGCTGTCGGAACATTGCTTCTAATGGGGCCTTCACAGGGCGCTGCTGACCGGCCAAGCCGCCAGTCGCTGTGTTTCAACAATCAGCACACTTATATCGGCTTGGCACTGGCAGTAGAAGTAGCGACAGTATCAAAGCTGTTCACAGCAACAGCTGCGCCAGCTTAGAGTTGAGGCGTGCCGCTCCGCGCAGTTTGAAGGATTGCGCGCCCCCAAGAAGAGCTTCTCACGCTGCAAACAGTCACCTTCTGTTCTCTGTTACGACCACTTGTGTGCTGCTGCATGAAGAAGTGAACTTGATGGTACAAAATTCTTAAACGTAAACGTGTTGTCCTTTCTATGAAGTACAACTAAGAGGTTATTAAAAGGTTAGAAGAAGGTGAATCTGCAACCACTTTATCCAATGAGTACAGGTGGGGAAGTCAACAATTACGGATATAAAAAAACAAAAGACGAGCATAGCAAATTTTATAGCTATACTTGATTCTAATGATGGATCAACAAGCCGTAAAACTATGAAGCTCGCCACTAATACAGATCTAGATGATGCTGTTTACAAGTGGTTTATGCAAAAGAGATCGGAAGGAGAACCTATCTCAGGTCCCATTCTGTGTGAGAAGGCAATGCAGTTCAACGAAAAACTTGGAGGGTCTTCGAACTTTAAACTGAGCACGGGCTGGTTAAAACGCTTCAAGTCAAGACATGGCATTTGTGAGAAAAACTGTCGGCTGATTCTTCAGCATCTGATTCTTTCAAAGTCAAACTAAGGGATGTATTAAGGGAAGAAGATTATGCTCTCGAAAACGTTCACAATGCTGACGAAACTGGACTTAACTGGAAAGCTTTACCGAGAAAAAATCTTGTTTCACGTCATGAATTAGCAGCACCTGGTCCTAAAACTAGCAAGGACCGTATTACGGCTTTGACTTGTGCTAATGCTACTGGAAGTCACCGACTGCCTACGTTCGTCATTGGTAAAAGTAAAAAACCGCGTTGTTTCAAGCACGTTAATATGTCAGCCTTGCCTGTTGTGTACACCTCACAAAAGAGTGCCTGGATGGATAGTACGATTTTTATGAAGTGGTTTCTGGACGTTTTCGTACCGTCTGTAAAAGCTCATCAGCTAAAGAATGGGAAGAGGGAGAAAACACTACTTCTCCTTGTCAATGCACCAACTCATCCCATCATGTGATATTTTAAACAAAAAAGACGAGTTCATAAAGGTAATATTTCTTCCACCTAACGTGACCTCCTTATTACAGCCCATGGATCAATGCATTATTGAGACTTTCAAACAATATTACAGGTGTAACACTTCTTTCACTAAATGTAACTGGGTTTTCTCTTTTGATGCTAGTCAGTTGTCAGGTTGAGCATTACTGCAATGGGCATATAATTCTAAAGCATTATGTCAGGGTGAAAATCCTAAATAAATTATTTTTTCTCTTTTAACAACATGTGGGCAGGGTGGGTTCTTCCTTGGCTCGGGGATGAGGTAGAATGAAACAGCATTTTTACATAAGACAACTTTTATTGAAAGTTTTGTACAACTGTTTCTTACTGGATGTTCTGGCTCGGAGAGCGGCAGCTGTGTCGTTTGCGAAGCCTTCTGCTGCGGCAGCAGCGACGTCTGATTAAGCCTGGCGGTGTGTATCTCGTGTGGCCGTCTCGCCCAGTTGACTGGAGACGCGCCTCGTGCGGTGGCCCGTTTAATTATTGAGAGCGAAGTCGTGCATCGGATGGTGATACCTTGGATGTGGCGTCCCAGTGTTTCTCTTCTATAAGCGGCCGCGTGTGTTGTGTGTCGGCCAGCGGAGCGGCGCGGCGGGGGATGGCCAGTGTCCCGGACTCGAACAACGGACTCCTACTTGCCAGTCTTTGGCTATCAGATCTTCATCCCAGCTCACAGGTGACTGCTGATGTGAGGCCGTCTCCTTCCCGTCCTCACGAGTTACCTAGGTACATAAAAATAAGACTTCAAATACCTTTTAACTTCTGTCTTCTGGCGCCGAGGCTGCTGCTTGCTATTCCATTACAGCGGCGAACTTGGTGCGTCTGTGTACGATGTAGTCTCTTCTTGCATGATGGTCTTCAGCACCGAAACTGACTGAAAACAACTGCTACTCTTCTCTTCTTCTTTTGTCTGTCGGGCCCACTGCATCTCGCGTATTACTGGAGGTGAACGACTTCACGGTCATTGCCTCTTCTGTCACGTTGAAAAGCTTCTCAAATAATCTTCTTAAAGTCGGTCATTGGCTCTTGGAATGTAGGCGAGGGCCTTTGCTCACATGTGACAACTGAGAAACACGTGAGCCGGTCGGGCGATGCCCTGACGGCTGAATCGACAGCATCCGCTTATGTGGGGAGGGCGATGGCTTCTGAACTTGCTGACTTCATGGTCATTGTCTCTTCTGCTCTGCTGCTCTGCCCGCTGTTTGCCAGTGTGTAATTCTTCTAAACTAAACTAAGTTTGTCATTTATTTTCTAATTTCTACTTTACTTTCATGTCACTAATTTATTTACTTATCTTAAGTACCACTCAACACAGGAAAGAATTTTTGCGTAAGTTAATGTTAGAAAGAGAAGAGGATGGAGAAGAAAGTCTCTTAAGAAATCATAAGAATATTGACCTGAAAGACGCGTCCTACATGATCAGCACAGCATGGAATAGTGCAAAGGAAGAGAATTTGAAGAAAGCCTGGAATAAAATTTTGGACACAGAAAAAAATTCACAAGTTATGATTGAAAATGACGAACAGAATGATATGTCCGAAATTCTTGGTATGCTAAAAGAAATAGATTGCCACGAATGTGATGAAGAAGACGATCGTGAATGGATGAATATCGATGATGCAGATCCAGGACACCAAATCATGCAGGACAGCGGGATTGTAAACGTCGTCACTGATAAAGATGACGCCGCCAGCATCTCATCAATCAGTGCTCCAGAAAGTGAAGATGAAAGTATACCAACAGCTTCTGAGGCGTTCACTTGTTTAGATACTGCCTTGCGATGGTTTGAAGCCCAAGATGACAGTGACCAGTTTCAGATATCTGTAATGAAAAAAGTATGTGACTTAGCTGCTCGTAAGCGTGTAGGCTTGCTTAGACAGACCAAAATAAAGGATTTTTTTAAATGTTAATTTTGTATACTGTGTGTATTTCATGCAAAATGCGTATGTAACATGTATATATTTTTGTTTAATAAACTGTGCCACATACTATATATTCCTACTGAAGTTGCCTTTGTATGTTACTTTGTAATACTAAGAGAGATGCCTGTTTTTATGAATAAATTTACTGTACAGTACTTCTTTTTGGCAAATAAACATGTACAGTTCGATTATCTGCACAAACCAGTTTTCCGAACACCCATGTTCCCCAATTACTTCGGATAATCGCCGCTCTACTGTACTAAAAATAGGACGAAAAACTGTAATATTATTAAGACAATGAAAACTGAGTACACCATGTACTCAGAAACAGTTTCAGAGATGCTGAAAAGAATAAACATGGATCGAAGCATCCGAAAACACTTGGATAAACATTTCACTAAATGTTCCTGGAACCACTGACAAAACAGGAACTTTAACAACAATTCAGAAAGTAAAATCTAAGAAATATGCCTGCAAATGAAGAAATAATTGAACCATTTTTGGTTATAGCAAACTGTTCATTCAGAGAATGTGTGTTTTCAGAAAAATAAAAAATAAGGGACATACAAGAAAAGTGACAAATATGGCCCAAATTAGTACACACCAATATTTGGGTTTCCAAGTATACTATAGACGCTTAATTATAGCAAATTGTTTACACTCATAGATAAACATTGTTGTATGTCTCTGGCACATTATAGTTTTCAGGTCTACAGAAAAAGCTATCTCTAGTCTAGTAAAATCTGCTATAGTACATCAGAAAAAAGAAACACGGTATTTATGGTTTCTGGATTTGTCACAAGCTTTTGACACAATCACCCATACGGCACTAACTGAAAAACTTGAAACCTGTGCCAAATGTGTACGGGCAGGGAAATAGATAAAATCATATGCTGAAAATAGAAATCAGTATGAGACTACAGAGTCTGGACACATATCTGAAATATGGGCCATTAAGTATGGTTTACCTCAACAATCTGTACTTGGACCACTTTTGTTCAACCTCCTTATAAATAATAATAGAGACAATTAGAAGGGAAAAAATACTATATGTTGATGACATGGCATAAGTAAATGTAGAAAAAAGGTCTGGAAGCAATGGAAAGAAGCGCATTTGTTTCAACAATAACACAGTGCAGTGACAGAAAAAACGCTAATTATGTTACTAATAGAGAAAAGGAGGATGACATTGACATATTCATAGCTGAAACAAGACTGAAAGAAGTTACCTCAATAAATGTTTTGGGAGTTACATTTGACACTAAGGTCCAATGAAGATAAAATTGCTCTTGCAAATTAAGCACTGTAATATTTATTAAAAACTGCTCTCGTATTATGTAGACAACTTACATGTACAGTGCACCATGTAAGCTTTGAACTATACTCACAGTACAGAATTACTGTTAGGGGAAATACCAGCAACAGTAACACAAAAAGAAAATTAGTGTTGTAAAAAGAAGCCATTAGAGCCATTCTTGATAGAAAAACAAACTGACTCATGAGAAATGCCTTCCGCAACCTAAAGCTATTGATATTCAATCCATGTAAATGCTGAACAAAAATTTCATTAATCAAATGCTACATATTAGTAGAATGAAAGCAAACGTTCATTCCTCTGGTATAAGAAACAAAGGACAACTGATAAGTACACCATACAGACAGACACCTGTTAAATAAAAACCACCATTACTCGTGTAAAACTGGTAAAGTGTCTAAGAGTCTACAGGACAGTATAAGTGAAAAGTCAATCCAGAAACAAGGATTATTTAATGGAAAAAAAATTTTAAACTGTAGAGGAGCATATGTGGGAATGAGGAATGTTTTTGTTATCTGTATGCATGCATCCACCCCCCCCCCATCCCCCATGAAGCATGGATCTTGCTGTGCTGACGTGGCTTGCATGCCTCAACGATACACATGACCGTACAACAGGTACAGCTACAATGGAGAGGTATCTATTGAGAGGCCAGACAAACAAGTTGTTGCTTAAGAGGGGCAGCAGCTTTTCCAGTAGTTGCAGAGGCAACAATCTGGTTGACTCAATGATCTGGCCTTTTTAACATCAATCCACATGGTCTTGTCATGCTGGTACTGTGAATGGCTGAAAGCAAGGGGAAACTACAACCGCTGTTTTTCCTGAGGGCATGCACCTCTAATGTAAGGTTAAATGATGATGGCATCCCCTTGGATAAAATATTCCAGAGGTAAAACAGTCCCCCATTTGGATCTCTAGGCGGATACTACTCAGGAGGACACGTTAGCAGGAAGAGACATTCTACAGATCAGAACTTGGAATCTTAGATCCCTTAATCAGGTAGAGAAAACTTAAAAAGGAAATGAAGGGGTTGAAGTTAAATATAGTGAGGATTAATGAATTTTGATGATAGGATGAATAGGACTTCTGGATAGAGGAACACAGTGTTGTAAATTGAAAACTAAATACAGATAATGCAGTAGCAGGTATAATAATGAAGAAGAAAAGAGGAATTCAGGTAAGCTACTATGGGCAGCATAGTGAATGCGTTATCATAGTCTAGACAGACATAAAGTCATCACCAACCACAGTAGTACATATTTATATGTCATCTTGCTCAGCAGATGAAGAGATTGAAAAAACGATGAAATAAAAGAGATCATTCAGGTAGTTAAGGAAGAGAAGAATTTAACTGTTAAGAAGCAGAAAGAATAGGAGAATATGAACTGGAGCGGGGGGGGGGGGGGGGGAGGAATGGAAGAAGAAGTGGCCTGGTAGGTTTGAGAGACGAAACAGTAAATGTAGCACAAGATCAAATAGGTACAAAGACAAGGCGTTCTTGAATATCACAGAAAATATTGAATATAACTGATGAAAGGAGAACATATAAAAACGTAGCAAAAGGGATATGTGAAAGAAAATACAATTGTCTAAAATATGGGATTGACAAAAAGTGCAAAATGGCTAAGCAGGAATAGCTAGAGGACAAATGTAAGGATATAGAAGAATATATCACTAGGGCATAAATAGATACCATCTACAGCTAAAAATTAAAAGAGCTTTTGGGGAAAAGACAACTAGCTTGGAGGCAGTATTATAGAAAGGGAAGAGAATGTAGATGACGATAAGATAGGAGATATGATACTGCAAGAAGAGTTCGACAGAACACTGAGAAACCTATGCCAAACCAAAGCCAAAGGAGTATGAGTAGCTGACATTCTCTCAGAACTGAGAAATCCTTGGGAGAGCCAACCATGACGAGATAACGTATGTGAGGCAGAGGAAATGCCCTCAAACCTCTAGAATAATGAAATAATTCCAAAGAAAATAGGTGCCAAGAGGTTCGTTATCAAACTATCACTGTAATATATATTGGCTGCAAAATGCTAACTCGAATTATTTACAGAAGAATGGAAAAACTATTACAAACTGACTTCAGGGAAGTTCAGTTTGGATTCCAGAGAAACTTAGAAACATGTGAAGCAGTACTGACACTAAATTTCTCTTACAAGATTAAGGCAAACCTACCATTATAGCGTTTGTAGACGTAGAGAACACTTTTGACATGATTCACTGGAATACACTCCTCAAAATTCTGAAAGATGCTGGGGTAAAATGCCGGGGACAAAAGTCTATTGACAACTAGTGCAGGAAACAGATGGCAGTTACAAGAGTGATGGCATGAAAGGGAAGCAGTTGTTGAAAAAGGAATGAGACAAGGTTGTAGCCTATTCCCAGTGACATTAAATCTGTACACCAAGCAAGCTATAAAGGAAAACAAAGAAAAACTTGGAGTAGGAATTGAAGTTCAGGGGGAAGAATTAAAAACTTTGGTGTTTATTGATGACATTGTATTTCTGTCAGACAGCGAAGGACTTGGAAGAGCAGTTGAATGAAATGGACACCATCTTGATAGGAGGATATAAGGTGGACAACAACAAAAGCAAAACAAGTATAATGAAATGTAGTCAAATGAAGTCAGGCGATGCTGAAGGAGTTAGATTAGGAAACGAAACACTAAAAGTAGTAGATGAGTTTTGCTATTTGGGCTGCAATATAACTGACGATGACAGAAAGGATATGAAATGACGACTGGAAATGCCAAGAAAAGCGTTTCTGAAGAAGAGAAATTTGTTAACATTGAATATAAATTTAAGTGTTATATAGTCTTTTCTGAAAGTTTTTGTCTGGAGTGTAGCCTTATACAGAAGTGAAAAGTGGATGATAAGCAGTTCAGACAAGAAGAGAATAGAAGCTTTTGAAATTTAGTCTTATAGAAGAACACTGAAGATTAAATGGGTAGATTGCATAACTATTGAGAAGTTACTGGACAGCGCTAGTGAGAAGAGTATAATAAAGAAACACACATTGCTTTTATTGACTTTAAAAAAGCTTTTGACAATATCAATAGACAGAAACTTTGGGAAATAATGACAAATCAAGGATATCAAAACCTCTAGTAAATGCGATAAAAAGTTTATATCAAGACACCAATATCATTCTAGATCTCAATGGCAAAACAACTGATGATACCAACTAACAAAGGGGTATGACAAGGCTGCTGCATCTCTCCAACTTTGTTCAACATCTACATTAATGAAATAATACATAGATGGAAATCAGAATTTCAGAAAGGCATCTACCTAGACAAGAACTTTCTTTTATATAATTTACTATATGTCGATGATGCAGTGATCCTAGCAGATAAGGAAGACGATCTTCAGAAAGGAATCTACTTGCTAAAACAAATAAGTGCAAAATTTAATATAGAAATTTCAAAAGAAACAACTAAGACAATGGTCCTCATAGGGAAAGAACCAATCAGAACCAAAATAGTGATAGGTCAGAAGATTTTAGTGCAAGTAAACCATTTCAGCTATCTCGGATTTAAAATGACATATGGCTACAGCAGAGATCTTGAAATTACGCTTAGTAAATTCAACCGGGTATGTGGAACAATTAACATAAACCTAAAAAATAAAAGCAGGAAAGACACTGAAATTAAATTTTACAAAACTGTTGCAGTTCCCACACTGCTCTATGGAACTGAGACAGGGGTGATTACTAAGAAGGAAGAAAGTGGGATTCAGGTACGAGAAAAGAAATTCCTTAGAGGTGTTAAAGGTTGCACAAGAAATCAAGATATTAGAGAAGAACTGCAAATCTTTAGCCTCAATAATAAAATTCGAGATTACAGAAGAAAATGGAACGAACGTCTACAAGGAATGGAGAGTGAGAGGCTTCCCTTAAAGGCAAGAAATTAAAAGTGCCATGGGAGAAGAGACAGAGGAAGACCCCGACAGAGATGGGTACCATAACAGGCAATTCCTGCCTAATACCTGAAGATATGATGATGAGAAACAAAATTTTGCTACATTTTTCGCTGTTTGTAGAAGATCATGTCGAAAACTTTTGTAACGTTTATATAGACTTACTATATGTATACTACTGATGCAAAGAGCTCTGGTTTCCAGATGGGTAGCAGCTTTAAGATCCCACCACAATATGTGTATAACTCTCGTCGAAATGTCGCAGTATCTTAACGCTCCCACCAGGCTGGAAACCAGCACTTTTCATATCCTCTCGTAAGCTTTGATTTTAACAGATTGTAGAAGCGTAGTTCAAGATATACACACACCAGCCATTCTAAAAAAAACTAATCCACTGGTAATGGACATCATGAAAGCTACCAAGGGAAACGAAAATCTCAGAAAGATGGCGAAATTCATGTGGACCCAAGGCCACACTAACATTAAATATAATGAAATGGTCGATGACTTAGCAGAAACTGTCGCTTTGAACAGCACTTCTAAAAACATCTTATCACCGCCATCAGACTTGAAGGTTACACTATATAGAAGAACAAGAAACAATGGGAAGACGAATATGTCATCATCATTACACATTAAAAGGAAATATTATGGACAAATGTAACCAAGGGCGATGTCATCGAGCATCGGTGCAAGTAGTATTGACCACCGCAGATATACTGGCAAAGTGGTATCATGAGACACTGTTTACTCGATTGCTGAATATGCATGTTCGGCGTGGTACAAGTCCAGCCACGTCAGAAATACAGATGTGGTGCTCGATGAGGACAGTCGCATTACCACAGGTCATTTAAGATGTACATCTGCAGATAAACTCCACTGTCTTGCTGGCATAGCCTCTCCCCAAATTTGACACAAGGTAGCTGCTAGATGTGAGGAAAGTAAGGCTATGGCTACGGCAGTGCAGCAAGCACATTATCGGTCGAAATCAAGAAAGAGCTTCATGGCAAGCATGGTGCAGTACAGACCAACAACTATCCATTGCATTGTTCTTTATCTCCATCCAGATGTACCATAAGAGTCCTGATATGGATGACATCGAACACACTCGACATGGCTAATTTCTGGTCAAGCAATCTATAAACTGATGTCAACGAGAGATTTTCTTTTGTTGATTACCTACTTTGTACTTCTGATACAGTAATAAATAAAAAATTAGCTAAACATGTGGAAGAGTCACGTACAAGCTTTAGAGAGACTTGCTGGGCAACCTAAACCTGTCAAGAGACTGATAACAAGTACACCCTGGCCGAGGTGACGAAAACGTCCGAAGGAAACAAGCTGTTAAATGCCAAATCACTTGGGAGCATACTGTGAACAGTGAGCTACACTCTGTATTAAATTGTTGTAAGGGAGTTATATCACGGTTATCAATGCCAAAGAACTCTATTGAGAACAGGAAAACGAGTGTATCACTGAAGTCAATAATTTTATGACAAAAGTATATGATATTCTCGAGAAGACATCTTGTATTCTGACTTTCCACTTACCCAAGTTGACTGAGTGCACTACAGCAGGTTTTATCCTGCTTAACGTTAGATTCTAGATAGCTAATCCAATACACTACTCTAAGTGTCATTATTCCAGTCACGCCAATGAGGTTTTCAAAGGTCGGGGAGTATCCAAGAGATAGAGTTCAGTTGCCCACAAAACAGGTGTGCGGTATACTATCCCACTCACGTGTGTCAATTGTTCCCATAGGTATCCAGTTTGGAGCAAAGAATGTTCTGTATTCGCATAAGAGAAGAAAATCAAGGAGATAAACGTTACAATATGTATGGGATATCCTACTTTGAGACAAAAATGCCATTAAGATCAGCATTAAAGCAGCCTATACGAAAGTCTAATACTGGCATACAAACATTGATAGCTGAACAGGACACGACAGCCTGCAGTTGTAGATGTAACTCCAAACTTAGGCCACTGATTCCACAAATTAGTATTCCCACAACTGAAACAGTGTTGCCAGTAGCCATACTGTTGGAAAGCATGATACAGCCTCACGTACAGAAACTGACAGAACGGATCTTCTTGACAATCTGCGGACACATTCCATTGTTTTTACACATTGTGCAGGAACTATTAAGGGTTTGCTATATAAATTCCAGGTCAAAGAACACGTTACTACCTTTCACCTTACTACAGAGAAAAAGTGAAGGCAGAAATTCAGTCGATGCTAGAACAGTCATAGAACCTGCAGTCAGTTCATATAATGGCCCATTACGTACTGTGAAGAAGAAAGATGGTATGATTAGACTTGTATTAGATTCTAGGCAGATTAACACTATTATTTCAATAGAAACAGTCAGACCACAACATTAGAATAACTCTTGCAAAAGTTCTATGGTGTGCAAATTTTATATTCTGTAGACCTCAACCGAGTTACACCCAGAATGTAGAAAATATACTGTTTTCTTATGTTTTGATGTGTGCTACCAGTTTCGCAAATTTCTTTTTATCAGCATCTCGTCAGCTGCTGTTATTCGAGGTTTGGACATTATTTTACCTGACTACTTGAAAAGACACATAACATCCTATATTGGCGATATTCTTATAATAGAAAAATCTTGGTCACAACACAACCATATTTTGAGAAGCTTATTGCGCATTTTTGAAGATTCGGGAATCACTGCCAACTTAGAAAAATCAGAGTTTGGAAAAATAAGAGTAAAATTTCTTGGTCATATAATTTCATTAGGAGGTACTGAATCAGACCCAAAGAAACTTGAAGCAATTAGGGCAATCCCCTCTCCTACCACAATACGTCAGATTCGAAGTTTCCTGGGTTCAGCGAATTTTTATCTCCGTTTTTTAAATATGAACATTCTTGCCATTCCTAAATTTTGATCACTTACTGGAAAAAAACACCATATGGCACTGGGATGAACAAGCACAGCTAGAGTTTCAGAGCTTGAAAGATGCACCTCTTAATGCTACAGTGTTTGCTCATCCTGATTTATCATGAGACTTTTGGTAATCAACAACCTTGTCCAAAATTGGGCTTGTCTAAGAATTTAGAGAGAATAGTGTAACTGTGCAGAGAAATGTAGCCTTTGCCAGGCATGTCTTGTCTAAATCTGAAACAAATTATTCTGCAACCAAGTTGGAAGCATTGGCAATTATTTGGGCATTTTCTGAATTTCCGTTCTTCTTCTTTGGAAACTTACTAAGGGTTACACTGATCGCCAAGCACTCCAATTTTTAATATCATCTAAACTAAACTATGATCGTTTGAAAGGATGAGCTTTTATTTACAAGAGTTTAACTTCACTGTTATTCACATTCCTTGTACATACTCAAAATGTTGCAGTGGATACTTTATCACGTGTTCCTATCGGTTTTGTCAGAAACACTTCTGAAAATGATTTGGAGAAAAACTTCAGTTTGTTGTATATACGAAAGGTATTCTTTGAAAACTTTATTTCCTCATCTTTAGACATAGTGCATGAACAGGATAAGGATCCTATCTGGAATGATGTAGAATGTAAATGGTATGACAAAACAAATGCTTTAATGTTGTTGTTGTTGTGGTCTTCAGTTCTGAGACTGGTTTGATGCAGCTCTCCATGCTACTCTATCCTGTGCAAGCTTTTTCATCTCCCAGTACCTACTGCAACCTACATCCTTCTGAATCTGCTTAGTGTATTCATCTCTTGGTCTCCCTCTACGATTTTTACCCTCCACGCTGCCCTCCAATACTAAATTGGTGATCCCTTGATGCCTCAGAACATGTCCTACCAACCGATCCCTTCTTCTGGTCAAGTTGTGCCAATGCTTTAATGAGACAATTTTATTTGGTACGTGGCAACATTCTTTTCAAAAGATGTAGAGTCAGTGACTCTATTTGGATAGCGTGCATACCTGATGATTTTGTAAATACACATTTTGGTGTACTCATCTCAGGTATGCCCACTTTGGTACAAAAAAATGTTTTCACAAACTTCATACCACTTGTTACATTAACAACAAGCAGAAAAGAATACAGAACGTTTTAGCAAAACGCAAATTGTGTCAGAAAGCCAAACCATCAATAATTGTGCATCGAGCACCATTATGTCCTATAATCTCTTCTAAGCTAAAACAGATGGCTGCAGTAGACCTGGTGGGATCTCTT